>NC_081418.1:88615878-88915878 GCF_949786415.1 Peromyscus eremicus
ACATTCATTCCCACTTAAACATGTTTCTTCCTGAAAGATTCTTTCTTCTTACTAGAACCCAAAGAGAATAAGTGGCTAACTGAAGTTACTTAGCTGTCATACAATCAAGTTGGAAATACTGTTAAAGTGTCCTATTTCCCAGAATCTCTGCCTTGAAAGATGCGTCAAATATATTTTTGAGATTATAATCTAATTACATTTCTTCCTCCCCTTTCTTTCCTCCAAAAACTCCCATATAACATTTCACACTGCCCTCCAAATTCACAGCCTCTTTCTTAAAATTCATATTGCAAATGCACATACATATTACTAAATATAATGTATTGAGTATGAATGTTACGTTTATGTATGTTTTCAGGGCTGACCTTTAGCACCAGACAACTAATTTGTGTGTTCCTTCCAGGAACTCTCCTGTTCCCAACTTTACCCAGTTGCCTGTAGTTCTTTGTATAGGGTTGAGGCCTCATCACCTTTTCTCTTTCACATTGGTATGTCTATTGGTCTTATCTTTGTTCAGATCACATTTGGGCAGCCATGTTGGTGAGATTTTATGTTTGTAGCTTCTGATATTACTAAGAGAAAAACTTCACAGCAAATTCCCTTATCTTCTGGCTCTTACAATATTTCCACTCTCTCTTCCTCAATGTTTCCCAAGGCTTAGGTATGAGAGTGTTTTGTCAATGTATCCTTTGGGATTGGGCTGTACAACTCTGCATTTTAATTAGTTATGTTTTTCTATAATGGTCTCCATCTGTTGCTAAGGGAAATTTCTTAGATTCATTTAATATTATATGTCATTCTCCATTATAAAGGTCCTTTGCCTCAGACCAACCTTAGAATATCATATAAAGAACAAAGAAAATGACAAATAATGGGAGATTAAGAAAAACAAAAGCAAGAGACATCCAGTCCATCTGAAGAGATAGTTTAATGGAAGGCTTGTCTTCCACATATGTTTTGGGGAAAGAAGCTCTGAATATGTCCAGGAACTCATAGAGTTAAGAATTCTCATAGATTGAGAATCTGGGTAAGGAATCCACAAGAAAGCCTGTATTTATGATTGTATAACAGTTTAGTTTGTTAGAAAATAAATAAGAAAAACTATGCACTTTTTTAAAGTGATGTCTTTATTTAAAAAAAATACTACAAATGAGAAAGGGAAAGAAATGGGGAGGAAAATGAAGAATACAAACACCCCATTCATTCAAAGGAAGGGGTTCTTTACAGTCACAGGAAGGCATCAGTCAGGGAAAGAAGGCAGATTCATAAATGACTTTCATTATGACAGGATTGAGGAGCAGTAACTTGGGTAATTGGTGTGTTGAAATCTCCAAGTAAAGCAGTACAGATGCCTCTTCATTATAGTAATGGTAACACACCAATCATAGAAACCCATCCGTTGTACAAACTAAACCCACTCATAAAAATTATTTATTATATAATTGCATCTTTCATTTTAGTTTCTTTTTCTGAAAATTTGGTTGCAAAACATAACACAGGGGCTAGCAAATGGCTGAGCTAGAAAAGTCACTTATGGACGAACCTGATGACCTAATTTCAATCTCCAGGATCCATATGGTAGAGGAAGAGAAATTGTTCTTTGACCTACCCATGTGTGCCATGGCACCTGTGCAAAAACACACCTACAGAAAGAGAGAGAGAAATAAAAATAAAATAAGTATTAAAAATACTTAAACATAGCAGACATTTCATGTCTCAAAATAGATAATTATATCTGTTTTTCATATTATATATTAAGATTCTCTACTCTCAACTTTGGAGGAAATTATATATAATCAGGCTGAGGAGATGAGGCAAATAATGTCACATTTAATCAATCATATAAACACATCTTTAAGCCTCAAAAACAAGAATGATTATTCATTTAATGTCTATTGTATATAGTTAATCAGTTTTTATTTAGTATTAATTCTGTGTAGAATGAGGCTAAGACAAAAGGATGTATAAAATTTGAAAGCCCTTCTTTCAAGGACTTGGGACTTGCTTGTGTATTTAAGGCACATATGTAAGTAACAGGAATAAATTATTTACTGTAAGAGTGAAGATTGACATTCAACTTGAGTGATGTAATCATAAGCTTTTGATTCTCTTTTATCTAAAATTCTCTCTTAAAAGTGATTTAGAGTGGAGCATCTCTAAAGACAGTGAGCCTCTAACATTATATAATTGTACTAACAGCAATGGGCTCAGGGCTGCTCAGCCACAGCAGGAGATGTGAAATCCAGCAGAAATGAAACAAAGATTAGCTCTTGTCTGAGGTTTTGAACTAACCCATCTCTAACTCTGAGATTGTCAGCTAGAGACTACCCCCACTTGTCTCTAGATCTATGGCATCTTAGAGGAATTCTTCTTTCCCATTGCCTAAATATTTATAGAGACTCACTGCAAGAATGATTTTTGTAGCATTTACTAAGTGATCTGTTAGAAATTTTATTTCTGTCATCCCATTATTAATACCTCAGTTGCGGAAAAGACAGCACCCAAAGTGTGTGTGTGTGTGTGTGTGTGTGTGTGTGTGTGTGTGTGTATGTGTATGTATGTGTGTGTGTGTTATAATTGCTAGGACATACTATTCTTCTTATTATACACTATTATGAATAGAAAAAAAATGGTATTCTTGCCCAATAAAAGGGACTCTGGCATAGCCAAAGAATTTTAGAATCTTTTCTGATATTATTGACATTTATAAAATATAAAACTCCCAAGTGTGCAGAAAGGAAACAAGCAAGATGGCTCACTAGAAGAGAATTGCAATTATCCCTTGATGTGGGAAAAATGTGGGTTTTCCCTATTGTCAGTCTCACATCACTGCATGGTAAGAAAGTGGTAGGTCACTTTCTTTTACTTGATGAATGAATGAATAACCAATTAATCAATAAATCATAGAATTGAAGGGAAATCCAACTGAGACAGTGTTCTGTCTTGTTCACCTCTCCAGATAGTTTTCCCTTGGATTCTGGGAGATGAATCTGTCATTCTCTGATATCTACCTGTGACTCTCATTCAAGAGGCATCTGTAGAGCGTGAAAAAGAAAGATGTGAGGAGAACTAAATGGCTATTTGTTCCCCATCATCATTCTAGCATGCCTGGCTACCCACCACCCCTCATCTAATAAGGAACCTCTCTAGAGTGACTAAAGCTACACACTTGCCAGAATATTCCACCTCCTCAACTCCATAATTATGTGAAACTCAATGCCTCTTTTTCTTCACTTTTTTTCTAAGGACTAGATGAAGAAAAAGTTCCCATATATTACTACCCTCTGGATAGATCACCATATAGTGGCAAGTGAACCCAACATAAAACTATGTAAAAAATTATGCATTAGTTTTTAAATAAACCATATGAATCTATCTCATTTATGCTGGCAATACTCCTGCTACATATTCTTGATGATGTGGGATAGATCTATTTTAGTGTGTAGTCTGAGAAAAATGGAGGGAGGAGGAAATGAAATTAGATAATCTTTCTCAAAAGGCAGAAACTGTAAAGTCTTTCAAAAGGACTATGCCCAAAATACTCTACCATTATGTTTCATGTTTAACCTCTCTTCTTAGGCAGAGAAAGAGACCTGCTCAGTAATTTAGAGTTCAGATTCACTCTGCCTTCTCCCTGACAAGTAGCCAAGAAATGAGGGAAAGAAGAAGTGTAAGATGTGAAATAGGTATTATCACCAACCCAAAAAGACTTGGGATAAAATTGAATTGTCAGCCATGTCCTTGCTGTGAGCCACAGAAATATGAAGTAGGAATTTAGCTGACACTAGCAAAGCTAATACCTGGAAGATCCAAGGGCTCTTCCAGAGGATAAAGCCAAAACTTAAGGAGTATTGGTGATACTGGTTTTTAATATATTAGATGTATCCTGTAGCAAATTTCTTGTTTGCTATTGTAGCTTTCCTATTTGATTCTTTTCCCAAGAACTTCTAACAGTGGGGTTGATCATTCATCGGGCACAATTTACCCTACACTATTGGGGTATTTGGGGTATTTGGATAATATCCCCCAACTGTGTTGACAACAGTCACACTGTCAAGACACCCTTTTTCAGGCCTTTGATCTTTCTTTTAGCATTAGACTTAGAAGTCTCCCTTTCTGTAATTATCTTCATTAGCAAACATCTGGCTAGGGTCGTCTCTGGACAAAAGTATTTTTTTTTTTTTTTGGTTTTTTGAGACAGGGTTTCTCTGTGTAGCTTTGCACCTTTCCTAGAACTCACTTGGTAGCCCAGGCTGGCCTCGAACTCACAGAGATCCGCCTGCCTCTGCCTCCCGAGTGCTGGGATTAAAGGTGTGCGCCACCACCACCCGGCGACAAAAGTATTTTATCTGAGATACTTCTCAAACATTCAAGGACAGACTGCAGACAGATAAGCATTCAGACTATCTGCTAGTTCCTGAGATAAGTTAAATGTTCTCACTGAGACAACCACCAAGACTAGGCAGATGTTAGGTACAAAGCTTGATTTCTTGTGCAAATTAAGCTTAATTTATCCTTTTTCTCCACAGCCCAGATGTTATCCTTAGTTCTAAATATTTCCCCTTTTGCATTAACTCAGAACAAAAAAGGTTTTCAGAAACCAGGTGCATCATGTTGTGACACAGGTTGCCAAGCAACCCAGAATACTTCCCTGCAAACAGATAGGAAACTGCTGCCTCAAGCTAACCTCAAACTAACAAATTTTTAACTCCTTTTACTTTCACTTTGGTTTACTAATCAGCTTATTATCTAAACACACTTAGGAATGCAGTGTTATATATGGATCCCCTCTTTTCCTTTCTTTGATTTTCCATAATTGGTTCCAGGTCCCTCTCCCTCTCATTTGACCTTTTCCCTGTAAGAGTTCATCCTTAAATCATAAAAAAAGCCTGACCATCACTGCCTGGTGTACACTCTGACCTGTTTTATGACCTTGATGGAATTCAAGCCTTGTGACCTTGATTTGGACAGAGAATCAGTGATTGGATGGGTGTATAAACTGGGAACTTGAGAGACTCGGGGGGAATGAAGAGACAGAGAGAACTAAGACAGAGCAATGAGAGAGAAAATAACCTAGATAGGACAATGAGAGAACAGCAGAAGAAGGCACAGAGAATTAGGCAAGAGAGGAGCTAAGTATGAGATCACAAAAGAAGCTGTGTAAAGAGGATTGACTTAGAAGAATAAAGTGAATGGACTAAAGAGCTTGGTGTATGCAGATTCATTGGACATCCCTCAGATTATTTCTCAGCCACTGGTAATGTCTTTTCTGGAACACTGGAATAATTCCCCTCAGGGCAGGTATCTGGGGAGAATTTGATATGTCCTTACACTGAACATCCCATTCTAGACATTTCACTTAGGTTCTAGAAAGCAATAGATATTGAAAATGTGGTAGGGCAGACATATGGAGGAGAACAAATCATCTTTTCTCAACATTATTTGTTGCAGTTTGAATATAAAATATTCCACATAGGTTCATGTGTTTGAACACTTAGTCTCCAGTTGGTGACATTAATTTGGAAAGAAATGATTCCAGTGGGAGGTAGAGGCTCACTGGATGAAGTGATTCATGGAAGCAAGCCCTAAGGATTTATAATCTGCCACTACTTCCAGTTTGTTCTCTGCAATTTATTCACCCACACACACAGACAAATGTAAGAAGATGAATATTCCCAGTCAAAGGTGCCTGACACCATGGAGCTGCCTTGTTCCAGGCCTTCCCTCATGTTGCCCCTGAAGCTATAAACCCAAACAAGCCTATCCTCCCTTAAGTTGCTACCTGTCTGGTATTTGATCAGAGAAACATGGAAAGTAAGTAATGCAGTCCTCAAATTGGGTTCTAATTCTTCCCTTCCTTGTAATGCACAGGAATTTCATCCAGTTTGGATACATCTTGTCTGAGGAAAACAAGCTACAATAGTTGTGAAATTACTATAGCTTTAGTTCAAAATAAGTGCCACAGAAAGTGTAATTCCACAAAACATTGATTGAATTATTTCTCGGCATGCATCAAGGGAGTAATATCTATTTGGGAGGACAGGGGTATTTCTGTAATTCCCTCAATCTACACAATATGAATAACTTTCAGCTCCAACTTAAACACACACACACACACACACACACACACACACACACACACACACTTTTATTTTGAAACCTCATTTATGAATCAAGTGGAATCTGAGTGCAGTCGCATTCCACAGAATGATTTTTGTGCAGTGGAATACTTAGACAATCTAATTACTCACAACACGGCCTTAAGAGGGAATATATGACTATCTTTGAAATCAGAAATCAACAAAAATATCATTAGAAATTATAGTGGAAGAAAACATTATCATTAAATAATTAAACTCTCCCCACCTTCTCAAAAAGTTCAGTTATATACAATCTATTGAGATTAATGAATTAGTAAACTTCAGTGCTGGCCTTTGGTTTGATTCATTTGTAGTTACTAATGGATAAGTTACCTAAGCAATAAGTGGAGTAAACAAATTCAGGTAAGAAATAAGCTTGGAGATTCTAAGGACAGTGAAAGTTTAAAGAATGTGATGAGATCTGCTGAACATACTAGTAAGGAATGAGAGGCTAGAGAGATGGACCAGTGTTTAAGAACAAATACTTCTTTTGCAGAGGACCTGAGTTTGGTTTCTAGCACCCGACCTGACACAACATTCTTGTCTGGCCTACATGGGCAACTGCACTCACATGTGCACATTCCCACACCCACACATAGAAACATATACACATGTATTTAAAAACAAATAATTTTAAAGGTAAGAAAAAGAAAATGAATATGGCAAAATATAAAAAGGGAAATACCTGAGAATAGAACATTTACAGTGAATGGTAATCTCATGCCTTCTGGGCATGATAGAGCATGTTTGTATGAGCAGCTCAATGGACTGGCACTCACCGAGTAGTCTAGGCTGGCTGGTTATCTAGTAAGCTCCAGGGATCACCTCTGCATATAGCATCTTTTCAGCTCCAATATAAAGTCATCATTTTTGTCCAGGAAATCCAGGGCAGTGAGTTATGCCTGAATGTTTTGCATTTCTGTAAATCTTGCATCCATTTATAATATAGTTTCTGGTGGATGTGGGCAGCAGAGTCAACATGTGTACTACTTTTGTCTCTGGTCGATTCTTTTGAGTTTCCTAAGGCTAAAGTCCAGCACCTACATCAGAAGGCTCACAACCCCCTGCAACTCAGCTCCAGAGATCTGACACTACATTCTCTTCTGGCCTACATGGTCAACTGCACTCATATGTGTGTACTCCCATCCAACATAGAAACATACACATGTAATTAAAAACAAATAATATTTTTGTTTGGGTTTTTACAACTCCTGAAACATAAGCCCATTAATTCTCTTGATGTCTAGAAGGTAGACCTAGACCTTTCCCTAAGGAGGACCCAGCAGCTGTATCTAATCTATAGTGAAAGATTGGTTGTCTCCAATGAAACAGGGAACTTATATAGTTGTCATACCAACACAAGAAAACACTTAAAAATTAAAATCCTATGCCTTTTCCCCAGGTCTTAGTGACTGTTCTCATTGCTGTAGTAAAATACAGTGACAAAAGCAACTTAGCAACCTGCTGGACCACATGAAGGAACAAGTCCTGTGGAACCATAGCCACAGGATCTCCATTATTTTGGGCAGCAGAAACTCCAAAAGGAATTTCTATGAGGGTCCAGTATTAATAGTGTAGCAGAAGTCAGAGGCCTTGAACCAGACCAACAGATTGCAATGAACAGTCACAAGTAAAGCTATTTGGGCAAAAGGGTATATACTGCATGACACACCGCAGCTTCCAAGGCCATGACAACAAACAAATAAGTGACGGAGAGGTAGGAAAGATGGAGTAGAGAATGACTTTTTAAAAAATTTTATTTTGTATTTTAAATTTTCTTTTGGTGGGAGGCTACAATAGTAGAGGGCAGACATGGAAGGACTGGGAAATGAATGGAATTTGGGTGCATTATATGAAATTCCCAAAGAAATTTTATATATATATATATATATATATATATATATATATATATATATATATATATATATATATATATGAGAGAGAGAGAGATTGAGAGAGAGAGAGAGAGAGAGAGAGAGAGAGAGAGAGAGAGAGAGAGAGAGAACTGGTTTAGCTCATAGTTTCAAGTTTAGTCAATCATGGTGAGGAAGTCATGGAAGAAAAGGAAGCAGTTCACCATGTTGAATCTACAGCAGACAACTGAGTGACCAATGCTTATGCTCAGCAACTGCCTTCCTGTTTTTGCAGTATAGGACCTAAGCTCAGAGAATAGTGACACAGTCCTTTAGCACAGGTCTTCAGACATTAAGTTATCAAG
The DNA here is from genome assembly GCF_949786415.1 of Peromyscus eremicus. Classification (NCBI taxonomy): domain Eukaryota; kingdom Metazoa; phylum Chordata; class Mammalia; order Rodentia; family Cricetidae; genus Peromyscus; species Peromyscus eremicus. Next base: position 88,624,237 of record NC_081418.1, read on the forward strand.
ATAATCCTGCACAAGCATGTCAGAGGTAATAAATATCTACATAAACTCTGTCAAAAGCTTGCTTGTCTTCTAGGTGAGTCCAGATCCAGTCAAGTTGTCAGTCATCATCCTCATGCCTTATTTATGTAAATTAGCATGCACCTTGGAGTAGGACACATTTAGGAAAGGTTAAGAAATTTTATACTTGATAATGTTAGATTGTAGTGAGTAGTTGTGAAGTAATTTGAAAGTCTACTCAGGTTGGTTTCCACATAATTATGGCAAATGTTGTAAAATAATAAGTCACTGTAGGGTTTAAATTGTAAATTGTCACTGTGAATTACTTGTTCTACTGTCTCAGAAAGATGTACATGTTCTCATATTGCCTAAGTTTAAGACAAGATCAAAAGAAAGCATACTCAATGTAATTCATGGTCTGTGTCTTTGGTTTTTTTTTTTTTTCATTTTTTTGAGACAGGGTTTTTCTATGTAGCATTGTGCCTTTCCTAGAACTCACTCTGTAGCCTAGACTGGCCTAGAACTCACAGAGATCCACCTGCCTCTGCCTCCTGAGTGCTGGGATTAAAGGTGTGGTTTTTGCTCACACGGTCTGTGTTTGTATACTCAAGTGCGTGTCAGAGAGAGAAGGGGACACAGAAAAAAAATAAGAGAGAAGGACTGGGAGACAGAGAGAGAGAGAGAGAGAGAGAGAGAGAGAGAGAGAGAGAGAGAGAGAGAGTCAAAGAATGAGTGATACACAGAAAGAAGAAAGAAATATGGAGGATGACAGGATGACACATCCCAAGTTAATGTACGTTAAGATGGAGACTCAATCTATTCTTCCAGCTGCTCTCTAATTCTCACCTTAGTCAAATATAGATGTCCAATCAACATGCAGTACTTCTGATAAACTCTGGGCCTTGAACTAGGCAAATACAATACTACTGAACCACATGCCTAGCCTGGGACTTTTGTGACAGGAACTTAACATTCTACCTTGAACTATCTAAGTAACACAGGCTGGCCTTGAATTTGTTAGCCTCGTGCTCCTGCCTCCTGAATACTAAGATTATAGGCATGTGTCACTGCATTTGGCTAATATTGATATGGTTTAATGATTTCAAACATTACTATATGAAAATGTACTACTATAATTAATGTTTGCAAGTTTCAACCTACTCATCAAGAAATTATGTTTGGAATTCAGTCCTTGCTCAACTGATAAAATGTTTGCCTTGTATCTGAATTTTATCCCCAAAATCTACGTTTAAAGCCTAGGTGTGATGGCACACACTTACAATCAGAAAAGACAGAGGTAAGCCGCTAGATCCATGCAGCTGACCAGCCAGCATAGACCAAGCATGAGTCCCAGTCTCATGAAAGACCCTGACAAAAAACAGACACACAAGTGAGATAACAACCAACAAACTACAGCCAAACTTGTCCTCTGGCCTCGAAACACATGCACACAATCCACATGCATATGTGTACCTGCACACAGGAACATGTATGTTACAAAAAAGTCATTCTCAATAAGAAATGCTTAAGTATAATCAAACCAGATTCCTTCAAGAAACATAAGGATAGTTTGACATATGTATTGCACATGATTCCTACAAACTAATGATTGATGTACTGCATCAACAAAAGAAAAGACATTAGATGCAGAAAAGGCATTTCATAAAATCTAAATCCATTCATGGGAAAAGTCTGAATAAATTAGTTTTCAATATAGCAGAATTCTGCATAATAAAGGCCATTTATGGTATACGATAACTAAGATTATTCTGAATGTGGAAAAGTCAAGAGCTTTCTACCTTAGGAACTAACAAGAGTGACCGTTTACTAATATACTTGGCAGTAGGAGCTGAGAGAATGAAGCTGAGAAGTGAGGTACACTAAAGTCTCATGCAGTAGACAAATTTATTCAGAGTACCAGCCAATCTACACTCTGAGGGTTAAGAAGAGTCACATGAGTAAACAGTCCAATCAGAAAGACAAGTCATGCATGGCAGACAAGCTGCATACAGCCACATTTTTTTTCCATAGAGGCATATAAAAAATATCAATGCCTAGTTGTAATGAATAATATGAAGTAAACTCATTCTTTCCCACTTCACCTGGAAGGAGCACAAAAGAATATTCTAAGAATAATTCCATCTTTATGAGGAAACTGTGATCACAAGACTCTTGTCTTGTTTTCTTGGAGTTTTTCACAAGCATTCAGAATTATCCTCATACGACTCTGTTTTTGGACCATGTCCTAACTGGTGACCATTTCACTACTTTTATTTGACATGCAGTTGCAAGCCTCAGCCACAGAAGTCAGGTAAGAGAAAGTGATAAAGGACACCCACCTATGCTGGAAAAGAAGTCAAATTATCACTGTTCACATATGACATGATCTCATATTGAAAAACAATTATAAATAAACACCTAGGAAATCAATTTAAAAATAATTAAAATGTAGGAAACCTTAAAAATATAAAATTCATATGTAGATACTAACTCAGGAATTAATTTATAAAGGAAGGTAAAAGATCTCTGCAATGAAAGTAAATTGGTGAAAAATGACATTGCAAAAGCAGAGACATCCTGCATGCATAGATGAAGACAAATATCACTAAAACCAGGAGTGGCACTACGTGACCTCAAAATACCTGGCAGATCTACAGGAATCAAAGAAATGTAGTATTTATGAATGTCTATGCAAATGCATGTAGGACAGGTACCATAAATTTGAAAGAAAGGAAAGGTATATATGATGGTTTGGAGAGAGGAAAGTGAAGGTGGAAATGATGTAATTATAATCTCAAAACCAAAGAAATCATTTAAAAAGAAGGAAAAAAGAGAACAGTATTGATGTATACGCAAACATAAGGATTAATGGAACAGACTAGAAACATCCACGGCCAAATGATTTTTGAAGTGGTTAAAGAAACATATGTTAAAGAAAGGAAATTGTTTTACTAAATCATGCAGATAAAAATGGATATCCACATTCAAAGGAATTAATCTGGACCCCTATATTTCACCAGTCACTAAAAGTAAACTAGAAATGGATTTGAGGTTTAAATCGAAGACATAAAACTGTGCAAATGTCAGAAGAAGAAATGGAGAACTTGCTTCAGGTCATTTCAAAGTGAAAATATCTTTTGGCCATATCCCAAATCATAGAAAACAAATTAGAAATTTTGTTTTATTGTAGCAAACCACCATCAGAATAAAAAGACAATCTACAGAATGGGAGAAAATATATTAAACTGTATAATTATAAGAGCTTAATATTTGTAAAAACTCAATGTAAAACATAGACAATCAAAAATAAACATTTCTAAGAAGACAAAAGTAACCAAGACAGTGCTTTATTGGACATTATTATACTAAAATACAAATTATGAGTACCTAGCTTATGTGATAGATTGTAATTCTATCACCCCTGAAGAAATTTTTCACTCATTTCTACTGTGTTAGCCATAACCTCCTCAACATAGTACTTAGGAAGTCACTGACTACTGCTGAGAGCTAACTAATGAGAGGAAAGTTGTTTATGAACTTTAATTACCTAGCCTGGTGCTTATCCCCTCCCTTTTGGTTGAAAAGTATTCTTCTAACTATGACAACATTTAATCATTAGCCCTTTGAACTGATGGTCAGGTTCCATTGACTCTAAAAATAGATGGGGCTACATAGATCACTCAGTGGTTAACAGCATTGTCTGCTCTCCCAGAGGACTTCAGTTCAATTTAAATACCCACATGGCATCTCATAAGTGTCTTTAAGTCTATTCTCAGTAGATCCAAAACCCTCTTCTGTCCTCTGTGGACACTATGATACACATGATTCACAGACGTTATTGCAGTCTCAACATCTGCACACATGCAAGTAGATTAGATTAAAATATTTTTAAAATAATAGATGTCTGAATAATTATCTTCAGAAAATCTGTAAGAAGTAGTCTGAGGCTTACTATGTTGTGTTTGTAGACACTTACTACATTGTATAATTATTTTAGAATAAATAAGTAATGCACTGGTTTCTGAATAAGATATCAAAACTTCAAGTCAGACAAAGATTTCAGTGATTTATCAGGTCACTCTCTGTGTTTCTCCTTTCATCTGTCCCATAATCTCTTTCCTACTAATTTCCCCTCTCCCTTTCTATCTCTCATCAAAATCCTTCTTCTGCACCCCTCACACTTTTTTTAAATGAACCTTTTTCCATCAGCATATGATTTTTGGCAGTTTCCTTAAATATGTAAATATGAAAAAACTACTTCACCAACATACTCCTGGTACCCACGGATCATAAGAAAAATTGTATTAGTGAACAGAATTTCTTCATTTTTTTAATAATGATCAGTCCCTCCTGACTGTAGAGAAGGCAGTGCCTACAAGACAATGGAGGATCAAATTTCAGGATGTGTGTGTGTTTGTGTGTGTGTGTGTGTGTGTGTGTGTGTGTGTGTGTGTGTGTGTGTATTTTTCTGAAGAATGGTGACTGGAACTGTTCCGAAGAGAACACCCAGCTCTAGACACACAGTTTCTGAACTGATCACATTTACATTTAGTACATTTAACTGCCCCTCACCTTTGTGATGTATTAAAAGCATACATTCCTGTGTTTCTGGCATTTCCTTTCAGGCTTTTAAACTGTATGTACCAGTGCCCTCACACAGGAACTTTTCTCATGAAAGCACCATGTTGAGAAATTTGGTGGTGAGTTCAATCAGGGGCACCACATGTGGTTTAATTGGTTACAAAATTTCAAAAGGCAATGGATAGATCTACAGAATTTTTGTCCAAAAACCGGAGTTATGCTATCTTATTCACGGAAGAAATTTCTACCTGAATGGAATGTGTGATTTTCAAGAAATTGAAAAGGTTTCCACAGATTCAGCTGTTCCTTCATTTTCTACCTGAGGTTACAAATTATAACACTACTGTTTCTTTCCTTTTGCTCAAAGCTCTTAATGAAATAAAACTCGTCTTGTATTGTTTAACAAGTTAAATGTGAATGAATGTTTAGATTCGTTGTAATATTAGCTAATGTAGCAAGCACTGAGTGCATCATCTCAAGTCATCCAAAATAACACCAACAAAGATGATGATGAAAGATGATGATGATGATGATGATGATAATGATAATAAAGGATATGGAAAATATCTAGAAGTAACATATCTTCTGAAAATAAATACTGATTTTTATCTCTACAACTAAAAAGTATGAGGCAACGTTCTGTGGTGTTTGTGGATCTATAATAATAATGGCTTAGGTTTTCTGACCCCATGTTTTCTCATTTATAACTATAGACATAAAATTAGGTACAAGCCACAGGAGGAAAAAGAATGATCTTATGCATGTGAAGTTCTGTTTTTAAAATATTTTTTTGAAAACACTTTTTGATATAATATTTTCTGGTCACTATGTTTTTCATAAACTTTTTATATAATCACATGAATTTCATAAGCTAAGTAATTACTAATGTACTACTCTGGTTAAAGAAGAAAATACATAAAATACCCCTTTCATAATATTTTAAAGAATATTCATGGTTGTATAATAGGATGAATATGTATAAAAATCGCTATTTTATTTTCTCAAGAAGAAGAGTTTGGACATAGTACTCCATTACCACAAACTATGCAGTTGAATTTCCTGCATTTGGGGTAATTGAAAGGATCAGCACATCCGGAATGCAATAGATAAGCCTCGTCTTTTGAAATATATCTTCATCATCATTGTATCTCTCTTGTCAGGTAAGTACTAAAAACAATTTTTATGTCAGTGATGATTTGCATTTGTAGAGCACTTGGTAATTTGTAAATTATAATCAAGTATTGATCATTTTAAATATGCTAAGATGTAGGCATAAAAGTCTCATTATCTTAATTTCACAAGTCAAGAATTAAAAATCAGGTATTTGCACAAATACAGACTATAAATTACTAACTTTAATAGTCAAATCAAATTATGGGTTGTTTGGTTTAAATATTCATTAACATATGTCTGCATCATATGGATAAGCAAGTTTGGGATGTTTCAAAAATGGAAAGAAAGCATTAAAATAGCTATCTAATAAAGGATGATACATTAGGCAATCCCAGTGTCACAGAAGTAAAGCATATGAAGAGTGTTTGTCACACTTCAGACTAGTTAGCTATGGATCATAAAATATTGAAGTTTCCAAATATTCCTTCTTTAAAAAAACATTAAAACATGCAAAATTACACTAGTGGTTATATAATCATATAAATTGGATACAATTTTTAAGTAAGAATAAGTCATCAACTTCTTGCCTCACAGAACACCTTATTTATGATCCAAATAACTGTAACCACTTAGCTGTGCCATCACGGTATGGTGATGGGTAAGAGAGAACCTTTAAGAACCATAGCTTTATAAGCACAGTTCAGTAAAGGCATTGCTATATGTCTTGTTCATGTTGCAATCTCTTGTGTTATTTTCCCTCAGTAATCTCTTCCAAAACAAAGATAACTAGATAAGTTTATTAATTAACAGAAAGACCTTCTAATCTCAAGGAAAATTTTGTGCTCTTTTATTTTTAAATTTGTTGTGTTTAAAAGCTGATTGGAAATTTTCTTGATACATCCTTAATTAACAAATTAATGCTGGTTCTCATTTTACTAAAACTACAGGCAAAGCTGGCCATTATGTCCTTCTTAATTTAAGCATATCTTATAGTATAGTTTAAATGTATTATTACTATTATTATTATTAATTTTGCTTGATTCTATTTGTTTATTTTTCAGAAAAGCTTTCACTTTGTAGCCTAGGCTGTCCTTGAACAACCCTTCAGCCTCTGCCTTCCATCTTTGAGATTACAGATATAAGCCAAAATAAATAAAAATAAATAAATAAATAAATAAATAAATAAAAATAAATAAATATAGTTTGTTTCTGTTTTATTCAATTCCTTATGCTATTTTTTTTCTGTTTTCCACTCTAGGGCTTTTACAGAGTCTTTTTTAAACGGAAATTTAAATGATTACTTTTAAATTTCATTTTTTTCTCTTCCTCTAGTTTTTTACTTTTATACTTTCTTATTTCATACCTAATTTTGTAGACCAGCTTTTGTATTTTATTTTATTCTATTTTTCTTTACATTTTTATTTTTTGGTAATTTCATATGCGAATACAATATATTTAGATTGCATATAATTCCAGACCCTCCCACAACTCCTCCTGGACCCTTCCACACATGCACCCTCTTTCAACTAAATTCTTTTCTTCCTTTGTTCCCTCCTCCCTTTCAATGTCTCTGTCTCTCTCTTCCTTTCTTCCTTCCTTCCTTCCTTCCTTCTTCCCTTCTTTCCTTCCTTCCTTCCTTCCTTCCTTCCTTCCTTCCTTCCTTCCTTCCTTCCTTCCTCCTTTCCTTTCTATATTTCTGTCTCTCTCTTTTTCTTCCTTCCTATAATCATTTCTTTCTTTCTCATCAGCACTCTCTTTTGTTTCTTTATGACCCACTTAGTCCAATTGGTGCTGTCCCTATGTGCACGGCTATACAGTGCCACCTACTGGAACAAGTACAACCCACCCTGGGCCACCCTGAAGAAGAAAATTGACTCTTCTGTATAGTAGCCACCATCTACCAATAGCTTCTCAGCTGGAGGTGGGGCCCATGAGTCTCTTGTATTTCTGTACTGGATTATTGACTAGTCTGATCTTACTAAGGTCTTCTGCCAGCAGTCATAGCTGTTGTGTGTTCAGGAGTTCAGTGACCCCATCAAGTCCAGGAGTCATAATTTCACAGCAATCTTCCCTAACCTCTGGCTTTTATAATTTTTTTTTTTGCCACATCATTCAGAAATGTTCACTGAGCCTTGGCGGAGGGGAGAAGGAGTGCAATGTAAGTGTCACATTTAAGCAGGAGTACTCCAATCTCTTCCACTATCCCCTTTGGCCTATTGTGAGTCTCTGTAACCTACCTGCATAAAGAAGCTTCATTAAATGACAAGTGAAAGTCTCATTAGTTTATGGACAGGAGGATATGTATTTAGAAGGCACTTTGATGCTACATCTCTTCAGAAAAATAATCGTAGTAGGATATGTGACCTTCCAAGCCATGTGTTCTTAGCCTTGCTTATAGTACCAGGAATGATCAGTTCCCTCTGTGGATTGGCCCATAAGTCCAATTATAAAGCTGTTGGCAACTTCCATAACACAATGCCACTGTTATTAATAGGCAGATCATTATTTTGGCTTTCAAGGTTCACAGGTGGGTCAGACCCTTGATAGCTTTTATCCCTCATCAACCCACAAGACACCTTCTGGCACTATGAAACCTAGCAACTGTGGAGAAAATTGTCAGGTTAGTACCAGCTTGGTTTCTCTGTGTCATCTGATTATACTTCTTTTCATCTATGTCTTATTGCTCTAACTGTGGCTAGCACTGTATTATTTCCTTTCTTCTCCTTTCCTTTGGCTATTTTCCTCCATTACTCTAATACTAAGCACTAGTCTCACACTGTTTATTTTCTTTCCATTTCCACTTTCAGTAATTAATGTCTTAGTATATTCAGTACAGTCTTGTTCTTTTAATCCTCAAGCTAATGAAATTGAAGGGAGAATAATTTTCAATTGACAGTTTTCCTATTTTCTTAGTAAGGCTCATCCAGGAGTTGTAGTTGCTTCATCAGTTAATCTTCTATACTTGGTGGCACCGGATGTCATATCCAGTGCCATGAGCAGGCAAGTTCATGCAGAGAGCAGCAGCTATAGCCAATGACGACAAGAAACACTGCAACCTCACCACAATCAAACCACACTTCAAGATTGAATTAGTATGGGTAATTTTTAACAATCCAAACAATACAATACAATTCCTTGTCTATATGTTTTCACCTAACAAGAAATCAATTAAACAGAATTAGACTATAAATATAGTCAAATGAAATTTAAGGCTTAGAATTTCAAAAGAATGAAAGCCAGCTCAACAAATCAAAGAGGGCAAATTTAGAATTCCAGATAGATGAAAGCAGAAAAGACGAGAAACAAACAAAAACTCCTTTCTACCATTATAGTCAAAACACCAAATATACAGAACAATATGTATGTGTGTGTGTGTGTGTGTGTGTGTGTGTGTGTGTGAGAGAGAGAGAGAGAGAGAGAGAGAGAGAGAGAGAGAGAGAGAGAGAGAGAGAGAGAGAGAGAGAGATAACTGGAAGATGCAGGAGAGAAGTTGTAAGTCACATACAAAGACAATGTCACTAGACTTAAAGCAGATTTCTTAGCAGAACCCATAAAAGCCAGGATACTTGGACTGATGAAAGACAGTATGTTTAGGCCCACCCAGATTACTGTATCCAGCCAAGCTATGGTTCATAAAAAGAAGTTCAAAGCCGGGCGGTGGTGGCACACGCCTTTAATCCCAGCACTTGGGAGGCAGAGCCAGGCGGATCTCTGTGAGTTCGAGGCCAGCCTGGGCTACCAAGTGAGTTCCAGGAAAAGGCACAAAGCTACACAGAGAAACCCTGTCTCGAAAAACCAAAAAAAAAAAAAAAAAAAAAGAAGAAGAAGTTCAAAAGAACACAAAGTAAAGAAATTGACGACCACAAAGCCAGCACTGCAGGAGACACTGGAAGGAATCACATGAAAAGAGAATGACCAACATCAAGACAGTCAAGGGACATGAATATCCATCATCATAAACATTGGTGCATCAAAAGCAAAAGCTCGTCCTCAATGTTTAAAATAAAGGGAAACACGAATACCTTGCACTTCCAAACTGATGAGTCATTTTGACTCAAATAGCAATAAAAAAAAAATCCAGCTTGAATGATCAATTGGGCTTGACAGGCATCTGCAAAGTATTCTACCCACGAACTACATAATACACCTATTCCTCAGCAGTTCATGACATTTCCCTAAATTTGAGCATACTATGGTCATAACACAACTCTTTCACTTTAAATCTTGGAACCAAATAAAAATATACAATTTAGTTTTTAATAAATTTATGTATTTATTTATTTTACGTCTGGGCCACAGTTTCCTTTCCCTCCCCTCCTTGCAAACCCTCCCCTCCCTCCCCACTGTGTTCCCACCCCCAATCCACTCCTCCTCTGTTTCTGTTTAGGAAAGGGCAGGTCTCCCATGAGTATCAACAGAACATGGTATATCAAGTTACAGTAAGACAAAGCACCTCCCTATGAATTAAGTCTGGGCAAGGTGACCCAGTCTGCGAATAGGGTCCCCAAAGCCAAACTCTTAACAAATGCAAAATAAATAAAATAACTCCTATACTGTACTGCATTACAGTGGAATAAAATTAGAAATTCACCAAGAAAGAAAATATACAAACTCATAGACTTAAATATCAATAGGATATGTAGGCACTCAAGATGATTTTTTTTAATCTTAAAATGAATGAAAATATAGCACACCAGAACTTTCAGGATATAGTGTAGGCAGCCAGCTTGAAAGGAAAACTGGTAGCTACAAATACCTGCCTTGAAAATTAAGTGAGATGTCAAATAAAATTCAGTGATATATCTCAAGGTTTTATAAAACTAAAAACACGTCAAACCAATACTATATATTAAAAATGGAAATTAAGAGAATAACTGAAAATCAGTGAAACCAAAACCTGAAAGAAGTAGACAATAGCCAAAAGAAAACCAGAAAAAGGACTCATTAACACTAGAAATTGAGTGGCATATTAATGTATAACCTTGAAAATTTGGAGGATGATTATGATATACTTTGAAAACTGTATTTCAATAAAATGAAAAACTCAAAAGAAATGAAAAACATTTAGAAATGTATGATCCATCAAAATTAAACAAAGAGGATAAAAACAACATACACAAAATTTTTGATAAATTATTATTTTGAAACATTAATAAAAACAGTTCAATTTAAAAAAATGGAAAGGTCCAGCTAAATTCTCTGCTGAATCCTACTATGTTACTAAAGAATTAACACTAACGATACTTAAGTGTTTTATAAAAAGGGGAAAGAACATTAACAAAGTCATTCTAAAATTGCAGAATACAAGGTGTATTAGGAGTGACAGTTGTAAGGTCTAATGGAAGAGAGATGAAACAAAGAAGTCATGATTTTAGGATTTAAAATTTTTCAATGAAATCAGGAGAAAATTCATGAGAACTGATACAAAATTTATAAAGCTATTTACAACCTACTTTGCAAATAAAATAAAATAAAATTTGTCCTAAAGAAACATATACTTGATAAAATACATAGAGGTGAAACTAGATTAAACTAGATTTTTATCCAATTAGATAAAAGTCAAAATGAGAAAAGCAATAAATGGAGGAAGAAAAGAAAATCAATTTTATTAAAAAATAATTTATTTAATTTAAATGTTTAGCTCAGTGAGTGAGCATTTCCCTAGAATGCATGAGGCATTGGGTGCAATTGCCAGCACTTTAAATAGATAAATACGTTTACTGAAAACAGTATCAAACAAAATATACTCAGTGAGGGTGGGAGAAAAGCTTAAGAAGGCAAAGCCCTTGCTGAGAGAGTGTGAAGACACCCAGCACTACATAGAGGCAGGTGTGCTGGCACAGTTTGTAATCTCAGCCCTCCTGCATTGAAGTGGGAGGCAGAGACAGCAGACTCATGGGATACCTAAGAGCCAGCTGGTACTTCAGGAGTAGTGGTAAACAAGAGACCCTGTTGAAACAAGTTAGAGTGGAAGGTCATAAACCGAAAAGTGGCCTTTCACGTCCACACAAGTTGTCACTCAGATACATGAACATGCACAAATATAGAATTCATTTTAAGTTCACAAGTTTAAAAATCATATATCCAATGCACAGTGATCATTCCTTAAGTAAAATACAAAAAATATATACTTAGCAAATTGTATTTATATATTTTGAATACACACACATATACCAAAATAATAATAAACAGAAAAAGGTTCTCAATTTGAGAGTGGCAGCACATGGCAGGGGTTAGATGGAGGAACAAGAGGAGACAAAGTGATGTAATTCTGTTTTAATTAAAAGCACATTTAAAAAAATGTAAAACCTTGTAACTACCCAAATGACTAAGTTTTCATTGAACATTTCTATAACCTCAGCATCTTTATACTCCTTTCCTCCACCCATGGCCTAGAACAATTCTCATTATATTAAAGTTGTCTTTCATAGAGTTTCATATAAAAGACAAGACAGGGTTTACCAGGCAGTAACTAATGTTGCTCACTTGAGATGGATATTTAGATTCATGTATGTTCTTGTCTTCAGAATATTATTTATTGTTAGTGCTATATGATGTCTTATATGAATATGTCAAAATTTGTTTGCCCATTTAATTAGTTTTCATTTTGATTTATTGGCTTGCAATAATTTTAAACAAGTATGCAATGAACATTTATGTTAAAGTCTTTGTGTAGGCATATTGACATTATAGTTACCTTGTTGAAATTGTTAGATTCTGTAATTGACAGTGGCACTTAGAAGAGACTATGGAAATATTTTCTTCTGTGAACTTATTTTTCCTAACAATATCTAGAGCTGCCAATATTTCATGGTAGTCATGCTTGAATGTGACAGTAACTCATCCTGTGCTTCTGGGATATACTACACTTGAACACATATTACTAGTACATTATTAATTTTGAAGGGTATTTGTTAAGATTTTGATAGTTTTAAATTCATGGGGGTAATTGTCTTTTAATTTTACCTGTTTTTGTTACAAATATTCGTGATATTTTCTTGCTTTTGTTATACTTTTAGGTTCAGAGATATATTGTCATCATGAAATGTTTGCACATTATTTTTCATATATTTCTTGAACAAGTTACTATGGAGTTATTATTTTTATTTAAAATTATAAAAAATTTTTCTATGTGTTTTATTTAACTTCTAACACAGTTTATTGAATGCATTCGAGGCTACCCATGTGATTGTACTTGAGAAACCTCTGACATTGTGATATTCAAAAGAGTTCATGTGATATTGACTATCATGTCTATGAGCATAATGTTCTTGATAATACTTTGTGGTATCAGTGGGATTTGAAAGTGGGAATGATGTCACATCTCATTTCTAATACTGGTGATCCATAACCACTTCTTTATTCTTGGTCCATCTTGCTATAAAACTATTTTACCCATGATTTTCAAAGAAAAATAATCTATTGATTCCTCTCATGTATGCTTTCTACTTATATTGACTTCTGCTTTAATCTTTATAAATCTCCTTATTGTATTTCTTTGGTTTTAATTTGACATTCTTTAACTGTTTAAGGTGGAACATTGGATCACTCTTTTTATTCCTGAGTCTTTAACTAATAAAAATGAATAGAAGGTATAAATTTTCTCTCAATCACTACTAGCATCATTGAATAAAAATATGACATTTACTTTGATTTTGTTCACATAATTGATTATAATAACACCATCTGTTTCCCATAGCACAGCATAAAATCTAGTCACTATGCACATAGTAGATATAGCCTTATTTGTTACATTATCAGACGTTACTTTCTTAATGAATTTCCTGCATGATCTTGATCAATTTTATAGTAGATGTAACATTCTACACATAAAAATTAGATTGAGTTGATAGGTATACTATTATTCAAGTCAAATTTCCTTATTAAATTTAATGACAATTAAATTTAATTGTCATTAAAAGTAATAAGTTAATTTAAAATAAATATATAGGTCATTTAAATTCCCTTATTAATTTTAATTTGCTTAATTATTGCACCAATTATGGGGATATAAATATTGAAATCACTAAATGCAATTGCTAATTTCCTTCTTTGACCCTTTATGGTAAGTGTGGCTTCTTTTGTTTCTAACTGGAAAATTTGATAATTTTCACAAGTTTCATTTCATCACTAAAAATATCTTCCTGCTTATAACACTTCATTCCTATAAACCCTCCCTAGTATTAAAATAACATCCTTAAGTTTATTATAATGAGGCTTGGTATGGTGTATCTTTTCACATTTTTTAGATGAAGGATATTTAGGTTAAAGCCTCACAAAATAAGTTCCTGCCCTATTATTTGAAAGCTAGACTTATTAGAGACTTTGAAGTAGTGCCTGCAAACAAATTTGAAAGTGGGTAATGAACCAGTATCTAAGTCTTTCAGATGCAATTCTGCATTTCATAAAGATGATGGAGAACTAACCTCAGATAAACACAGCTGAGGATGGACTGGCCATATGAGTGCCGTCCTTGGAGAGGGATGGAAGGATAATGAGTGAGAATGTGGAATTCAGTGTCTAGATACAGCAAAAGAAGAGGAATTCTCTGTGCTGGCTAGTTTTTGTCCACTTGAAAGAGGAAACTTCAACTGAGAAATTGCCTCCAACTAATTGACCTGTAAGGATATCTACACAAATTTTCATTTTTAACTATTCGTTTAGCTTTTATTTTCCATGTGAGTCCTTCACTATTACATCCTAGTATCCACATATTTACAAGAAACTAACAAAAGAGGTAAAAGTCATATAAATGCTCTTTCTCTATTTTAGCTGAATATACCTGAGTATTTCTAAGGTATAAAGATAAAAACACATTTCTTAGAGATATATAAAACAAACAAATAATTAAAAAACAGGAGAAAAAAAACAAGTCAGAACTGGTAGAACATTGTGTGTTTAAGAGTGCAGCATAAACTCCGCCCCTGCATCCATGTGGGAGGATCCACTGTAGGGAGTACCATTCCTTGGTGGGTAGGCCTGGGCTGCATTTTTAAAAAATGTAACTGACTACGAACTTGGGAGCAAGTTAGTAAGTAGTGTTCCTCCATGAACTCTGTTTCAGCTCCTGTCTCCAGGTTCCTGTTTGAGTAGTTGCCCCAATATCCTTTAATTATGGACTGTTATGAAGTATAAGACAAACTTTTTTTCCACTGTGTTGCTTTTGATTGGTATTTTATCATAGCAACAGGGAACCAAACTAGAGCAGAACCCTTAAACATAACTTCCAACTAAAATCAGTAATTTTTGTTAAACTGCTATATCATGTTATTCAAAATAGCTGGGGAAGGGAACTTTTAATGTTCTCATTACAAAGAAAATATAAATATTTAAAGTGATGAGCAGTAATATTAACATATGCTATTTGACCATAATAAAATACCATGCTTTGTTCTTCAAAGATGAATCTTTGTTATCTGTAGATTAAAAATGAAGATATAAAGTGAAAGGAAAACTGTGATGACATCGACATCAGTATGTTTACTCAATTGTTTGATGGTGTTAATTAAATTGTTTTAGACAATGAAGTTGGAATGTTAAAAATAATTCTAAAAAATGCATTCACATTTCTAAATGGACATCACATGGCATATTAAAATACATTTTTTCCTTCAAATGGACAGGTAAAAACAAAAGACAGATACAGGGAGAATGTTTTAAATGAGTTAAAAAAGTATGTGAAGAGGGGCATATCATTAAAGTTAACAGAGGCATTGGATTTAAAATAATAGAAATTATTTTTGTGTAAGTTTCTATAATTCAGAAACTTCCACTATTCAATAGTCAGAAATGAGAAGTCCCATGGAAGACTCAGACAGGTTGGGGATGCATAGCAGTATCATCATTCTAGACCAGAATGTCACTGAATTCCTTAAGGACTGTGTGTAAATACATGTATCCCAATAATTTTTTCAGAAGTGTCTATAGCTACATATGTTCTATTTGATTCTGATGGAAAGGTGATGATATTTTTAATATAACTTTGTTATGTTTTTGATACATGTTCTCACTATGTATCCCTGGCTTGTCTAGAACTCTCTAGGTCAACCATGCTGGCCTCAAACTGAGAGATCAGCCTACCTTTGCATGCATCACAAGCACTGGGAATAAAGATACATACCACAGTAACAGTTCATGTATTTTACTCATTAAATTTGCGTTTTAAAATTTCATAAATATATATAATGCATTTTTATTGCTCTCAGACCACCAGTGATTTTTGTTTGTTTGTTTGTTTCCATTCCTATGTCTTTTTGTTTGTTCTGTGACCCACTGAAACCAAGGTAGTCTGTGTGAGCAGGAATTTGAAACTATCCACAGGATAGGTTCATCAATGAGTGTACAATGATGACAGTGACTCCCCCTCTCCCAGAATATGTCAAGATCCAACAATGCAATAGTAAATGATAAGGTTCCATGAGTCTTTTAATCCATGACTGATTGTGAACAGGGTCCTCTTGTGCGGGATCAGTGCAAATAACAACTTCTATGAGTTCATGAATTTCAACGGCTGTGTTGTGCTTACAGGATGACATTTTGCAACCCTTCTACCTACATCCCGTCTTTTTTATTCTTCCTACCCGTCCTGTGCAATGTTCTCTGAGCCTCAGAGGAACTGGTATAGATGTCCTGTTTAGGGCTGGTGCTCCACTGTCACTTACCATCAGTCCTCTTGACTGCCTACTGGAACTACAGAATTACAGCCTATTTCTGAGGACAACAAAAACTTCAGGTGCATAGAAAACAGGAAGCACAAATAAGTTGGAACTTCCTCTCTGACAGTTAATTTTCACATTACCTGAAAGTGTTGTGCAAGCAGTGGAGGTAAAAATGCAGCATTGATCTTACCCAACTCTGAAACTTATGAACAACAAAACCAACCTGCCATGCAACATATGTCCACTGCTGTGGTGGTATGATTGTAATGGGGCAACCAACTGATCTCTGCTTTAGTTTGAAACCTCCACAGGAGGGTATCCATGTCTGATGGTGTAAATGATAAAAAACCTGGTTATGCTTGGGAAGGTCATAAGGTCAAGACAGAAACTTTGTTGTTTTAAATTTACATAATATCAAACTCCTTTTGAAATATATGCATTTACCCACAGACAAAAGTTATTCTCAGTCACAATCAGAGAAGCCTCTTTGCAGTGAATTGTGGTAAATGCAGATACTCAGGGCAGGCCAAGATAAGAATATGTAACGTATTTTTAATGTTATTCATGGAGTCCTTGTCAACGATTTGAAAACTTGACTATACACACAAACACACACACACACACACACACACACACACACATATATATACATTGAGAAGTTCATGGATATCACATGTGTATTTCATGTATTAAGGAAACAGAATAAAACATAAACTGATTAAAATTAAAATGCTTGCACATGTATTAGTAGTATCAATAATAGACAAAAATGAAATGAAAAAATATTTAATAATAATAATTAACTTTAAATGAAATACAAAACAGAATATGAATAAAATATTATAATAAAATAATATTTCCTCATCTCTCTCATATTTGTGGATGGCCATGTGACAGAGCTTCAACCTATGGAAAAGGCAAAAGAGCCCTGCTTGGGGTTGTTGACTTCGTAGTCTCTGTGTGCAAATGAAAAGCCTAGAGTTTAGTATGACTTTTTTCCTTCCTGAGAGAAAGAAAGAAAATTTCAGATGTCATCAATATGTTTGGAAAGTTAAATAACCATAATTACTAAGTCCCAATGTGGTGATATTTTATTTGTGCTCCAACAAATAAACTTATCTGGGGATCAGAGGACAGAGCCACTAGATTAGAAATAGAGGTCAAGCAGTGGTGGCACATGCCTTTAATTCTATCACTTGGGAGGCAGAGAAATATCTTGATCTCTATGAGTTCAAAGACACATTGGGAACAGAGATTGGCATGGTGGCACACACCTTTAATCCCAACAATTGAGATCTCATGTCTTTGCTTAGGAAGTACACATGCCTTTAATCCCAGGAAGTAATATGGCAGGACACAGAAAGGTATATAAGGTGTGAGGAAACAGAAACTAAAGCTCTAGAGACCAAGGATTTGGTAAGGTGAGGTTGTCTGTGGCTTGTTCTGTTTCTCTGATCTTTCAGCATTCACCCCAATATCTGGCTCCAGGTTTTTTAGTAATAAGACTGTTTACTAATTTGTATTACACCCCAAATGCTTTTTTGTGCCCTGATTGTAGCAAGCACCATTTTTGCTGAGGAAAAAGCAAACAAACACAAAGATTTAAGATATATTGGGAGATCTTTTCCTAAAGTTTGATCTGGGAAATGAGGACAATAAAAATTTCTGAGATATGATAATCTGTTAAGTCAATGTGAGAATGCAGCATTGAAGAAAACAGGAAATTTTAGAGATGTGAGCTGTCAAGTCAAGCCTCATTCTACTCTAGTGCTGAGGCTGTAACATGACAGTGTAAATCACAGTGCCCCTGCTGTTGCCGTCCCAGTACCAGGAATACATACTCTTATATTTTTAAATAATAAATGGTACATTAAAATACCAGGCATTTATTATTTGAAAGGTTTTGTTATCTTTCTCTTGAAATACATAATTTTAGTTGTATCATGGCAACAAATAGAAAAAAAAAATGATTGAAAAATCATTTGCTTCTGTACCTGGAGAGGGAACTCAGGTTGGGTATCTGAGTTGGAATTCAGGCTGACAGTGATGCAGTGATCTCTTTCAGGTCATACTGTAGAAGTTAAAGCACCATATGTGCTTGCAGATGGCATGCTGGCAGGAGGGAACTGTGATATTTCAGATGACAAAGTGGAGTCCAAAGCACTTTAAAAGGTTAACAAGAGGGTCATGAAACATAATCCAACCGGATTATATATAAAACATTTTGATCTGGCTTTTAAATTCAATCATACAGGACTGAAAAGAAAAGAATTTATTTGAAAAGTTTTGATACAAAAGGTCAATGGTTTTATCCACCAGTGTATCAACTAAAAACAATAAAATGAGGTTTAAGAATGTAGTGAGTTCAAGGGAGCTATACAAACCCACATTTGTTCTGAAGACCTAATAAAATAGAATATAATCACCCCATTTAAATAAATGAGACAGGAAACAGATTTTTTGCAGATGACAGTTTCCTGCATATTGTGGCTAAGATGGGTCAAGAAATCTGTGCTCTGTATCCATAAATGTGATAGATTTTCATGGAGAATTTGTCTGGATCTCCCTAGATGAGCTACTGACAATGTAGCAATGTTCAACTAGGAAGGCTAACAACAGTCACAGGAGTCTACATGAAAAACTGAATGTTGAATTGTGCTTTCCAAAACATTGGAGGCCAGAAGTGGGTATTAGATCCCATGGAACTTGAGTGAGTGACAAGTGGTTATGAACCTCTAGACATGGATGCAGGGAACCAAACTCTGGTCTTCTTAACCCCAACTCATCTCTCCAGCTCTAAGAATATCACAATTTTAACACCAAACCATGATGGCTATGGGATAGGCTTTATAAGAGTAATCATGAAATGGAGAAATTCTGTGATTTCCTATGATAGTAGCAAATAAATAGTTCTTCAAGAAAATGAATGAAGTCAGTGTTACTTACCAAAAATCAGTCTCCTTAGCTGGACATAACAGTGCACACCTGTAGCCCCAGTACTTGGGAACAGAGGCAGGAGGATTCAGCAATCAGGAGCAGCTTTGGCTATAGAGCAAATTCAAGAACAGTTAGGGCCGGGCGGTGGTGGTGCACGCCTTTAATCCCAGCACTCGGGAGGCAGAGGCAGGCGGATCTCTGTGAGTTCGAGGCCAGCCTGGGCTACCAAGTGAGTTCCAGGAAAGGCGCAAAGCTACACAGAGAAACCCTGTCTCGAAAAACCAAAAAGAAAAAGAAAAATCAAGAACAGTTAGGGTTATGTGGCACCTATTTAAAAAAATAAACACAACAACACCTCCAATTTCCTTATTAACTAAAAATTTAAAATGTTGTTAATGCGAACTCTAGAGCATAATTATGAATATATAAAGTAATTATAATAAAAAGAGCATCCTCAAACCTAATAACCACATTTAGAAGAAGAATCAGTAGCATAGTTTTCTTTCAAGTCATAGCACATCAATCAATATATAAAATAGTATCTTTATGGACAAAAACCATAAAACTGAATATTAAAATATGTGTGTGATGTATTCAGATTGTGAGGGTGCCTGTGCCCTTGCACATACAGAAGGGAGAGCTAGACATTGGGTAGCCTGATCTATCAGTCTTCAGCTTATCCTGTTGAGACAGGATCACTAACTGATTTGGGGCTGAGCAAGGTCCAGAGTACTAAATTTGTTGTAATTTGCTGTGTAACACAGGGAAATGGCCAGACAGAGAAGTAGTGTAAAAGAAAGAAAAACTGTAAATATGTCCCTACAGAAAAATAAAAGCAGTTTTGGTTTGGCAATTGAAAGACATTGAGAAAAATAAAACCTCAAAGGAAGGTCAAACAGAAAAAAAAATAGATTTTGATTCGATGATGTCAAGAAAGAAGCATTACTCCTCTCAGTGCACTGCTTGCACAGACGTTAAAGTTGTACAAGCCAGCTCCTACACCAAAGACTCAGGAAACGTTAGAGAAGTGGGGTAGACAGATCATAAGGACCAGAAGAACAGTTTTCTGTGAGAATGTGTCTGCTGGGAATTTCAGAAGCTATACCCATGAAGTCTCAACAACAAGGATGATACAGATAGACATGCTAATGTAGAAGGGTCATTATTAGGCCACACTTACAAAGGGTTACTTATAGTCTACAAAAGATCACAAGCTAAAGAGATTGATCACATGGACAACCTAACTCACACGGTTGGGAGGACCTCAGGTCCCTTTCTTAGAACCCACAGAAAAGCCAAATATGGTGGCATATGTCTCAGAGATAAAAGATGAGACAGAGGAGTCCCTGAAAGTTTGTGGTGAACAAGTGACCCTGTCTCAAATGAAGTGGAAGGCAAAGACTGACATGTGAGATTGAGCATGGTAGCTCATGGAGGGCTGTACTCATATACATGAATATGGACTGTATATGTACATACACACAATCATCATCTATACAAAAGCAAGATGGGAACAGGCAGACAGGCACACTCACACAGGAGCGAGATAGAGATAGATGATGGATGGATAGATAGATAGATAGATAGATAGATAGATAGATAGATAGATAGATAGATAGATAGATAGATATAGATGATAGATGATGGATAGATGGATAGATAGATAGATGACGGATAGATGGATAGATACACACACACACACACACACACACACACACACACACACACACACACACACAAAGACAGAGACAGAGAGACAGAGAGAGAATTACCAAGGCCCTTTAAACTTCCAGACTGCCCAGGTGTGAGCCATATCAACTGCCTGTGAACCCTCTGTCTAATCCTCTTTCTACCACATTCATTGAACTTAAGGCATGACTGTAACAATGAATCATCCAAACATGTGTGGTGTGCTGTGTGACCAATTGAGGCACCTTGTCTCTGACCTCTGTATGGCATTCTTTCTTCATTCATGACATCGTATATGTTTAATTTTGTAGCTGGTAAATAAGAATATTAACCTATTTGTAAACTTTGACAAAACTAATATAGTTAATCCTAAAGTTACAGATAGTGAGAGACTTTAAAACAAAACAAAATTTAAAAAATGTCTAAAACAAATGGTGGTTATTTTATCAAAGAAATGAGACTAAATTTCACAACCACAATTTAGTCAGATGTTTTAGTAAATAAAAGAGAAGCAATTAATCAGCTTAAGAATCCAGAAATGTACATATTGAACCTGTTAGGGAAAGGATTATAATTAAAAATGTACATGAATATAATTATTCATTCAAGGGTTCTTTCTGAAGAAAGAATCCTATCTTACTTTACAGCAAGCATACTTTTCAATAATATCTTATTAATCTTGTTGTAAGGAGAATATTCTTATAGTTTCACTCAATGACATTACCTAAAGTTTCCAGTTTTATTTAAGTCCCTTTAATCAAAAGTATTATTCTAAGAAATTGAGCTCAGCCTGTAATTTTTTTTGTAACAGACTGTAGAGAACCAATAAATAAGCAAGAAAAGTTGTGTACTCCCACATAAGAGCTGAAAGTAAGTTATCACTTGTGATCAGTGAAATATCACCAGGTAGAATATATCAGGAATAATGACACATAGAAATTGTAAAATGACATAACTGATGGACTCAGTTAATTGACAATCCAGGAGAGGAGGGTGTGCTTCACCATGAAATGCTGACTCTCAGTTGCCATAAAACTGCTATTCCATACCATCTTTCCCATAATAGAAGTAAATGTTACAAGCTTTTCTTGCAAGATCCTGCATCACAATGCTAGCTACTATTCTGTCCAGTGACAAACATGCTTTGCCCCATGTGTAGATTCTTAAACCCAGGATATTTTAACAATATTAGTGAGGTTCAAGAGCTGCTTTGCAGTAGCTTGCAAGAGTAGACTATGCAATGCTTCCCAATGCTGTGACTTCAATTACATCATTAGCTTAAAAAAAGCATTAGTAGAGGCATTTGCATTTATGGCTCCAGTGAATGCTACAAGTAGAACCTCCTTTTAAAATAAATAACTGACTTATTTGATGATTACTAACTTGTTTTTCATTGTTATATCAATTTCTAGATCTGACATTGCAAAGTGTTCTTTCTTTGTATATAATACATGCAAATTAAATGAGTAAAGTAATGCTGGAGAGATGGTTAAACATTTAAGAGTGCTTCCTGTTCTTTAAGAGAACCCAAGGTGATGTCCCAAAATCCACGGTACAGGGCTCATAACTCCATCTCCAGGGGATCCAATGTCCTTTTCTGGTCTCAGACGATAGTGCCATACATATACCCCAACTTACCATAAATAAAAATAAATTAAATCTTAACAATTGAGTGAACTAGGTCAGGTATAATGAGAACAAACCAGTAAGTTACCATCCACAGTAAATAATATAAATATTAGAGGTACAAGACATATAAAAACGTTTCTTTTATTTAAAATAAGAGATTATCTCTCGAATGGCATTCTATTTGTCACTTAAAAAGCTAACACCTTATGTGTAGCTAGAGTTTTCCTGCCTGCCCCACAGTCAGGACAAATCTTTGTCACCCACCAGTTCCACAGCCACTGAGACCCAACCAAGTAAACACAGAGACTTATATTGCTTACAAACTGTATGACCGTGGCAGGATTCTTGCTAACTGTTCTTATATCTTAAATTAATCCATTTCTATAAATCTATACCCTGCCACGTGGCTCGTGGCTTACCGGCATCTTCACATGCTGCTTGTCATGGTGGTGGCTGGCAGTGTCCCTCTCTGCCTTCCACTTCCCAGAATTCTCCTCTCTCCTTGGCCCACCTATACTTCCTGCCTGGCCACTGGCCAATCAGTGTTTTATTTATACAGAACGATATCCACAGCACTTACGTCACATGGTTTAATGTTTTACATAAACTAAAGAGCAAAAGGTGTTGATACTTCTGATAAGATGGGTCTTCAAGCAAAGAGGAGACCTGGGGAGGGATCATTATTTTTAAGACATAACTTGGAATTTTATAAATGTATATATCTCTACACATCAAGTAGTATGCCCCACATGCACACATTTTGTTGCTAGGCAATGTCTTTCTGTATACTGTGAATATGTTATGTTCCCATTGGTTAATAAATAAGCTGTTTTGGTCTATGGCAAGGCAGCTTAGAGGCAGGTGGGAAATCCAAGGAGAGAGACAAGCAAAAGAAAGGTGGAATCTGGGGAGATGCCAGCCTGCTGCCCAAGGAGCAACAAGTAATGGGATGAGGGTAAAGCCACGGAACGCATGGTGATATACAGATTAATAGTTATGGTTTGAGTTAAACTATAAGAGCTAGCTAGCAAGAGGCCTACCATAAGGGATAGATATTAAGCCTCTGGGTAATTATTTAATAAGAAGCTGCAGGTCCACAGGACCAGGTGGGACTGGAGAAAACTTCCAGCTACATTTTATATGTTTATCATATGTCAAAAAAGTGTTTTTGAGTGATATCCCTTCAATATCTTTATTTTACCCATATATGTCATACCAGTAAGATGAGACCATGTACATCCATGGATAGTAGTAGTTTATGTTTTACAACTTAGCAATGTTTATTGTGTCTAGATTATTTTGAAATTATATTACAAATGTTTTCTGGCATTTTATGGTAGATGGGTAGGGGTGTGTGTGTGTGTGTGTGTGTGTGTGTGTGTGTGTGTGTGTGTAATTTTTGTTGTATTTGAATATTTGAAGTTACATTGCTCAAAAATGCAATTTATAACCAGGTTTAAAGATAAAGCAGTGCTTAAATTTTATGTTCAAATATACGAGCTAGTTTACATTATCTTAAATAATTTTCTTTTGCAAATGAAATTGTAACCTGGTTTGTAGCTAATCTTCTGTTATGCCAGTGGAAGAGGAGATCTAAGTGTAAAAGTTAGCAACACATTGGCATATGGAAATTTTTTAATATCCTTATCTGTGATATCTCTTAAAACATGGTATATTGTGTCTTGAGACCGTTTTGAAATTTTCTGTTATTTCTGACTCTCAGCCTGTGAGAAACTCAACCTAGATTGTAGGGTTGGGTGCATCTTTCCATCTAAGTCTTAGCTTTCCCTGTATTTATATTCTGCCTCCACTCTACTATTATACTCTGAAATAGTCACCCAAGGTTACTTGTTTTTCCTCAGTATAGTATCTTGGCCTCATGCCTCATACAAGAAAGTTTTTATGCACTTTTACCATATTCTGGCATTTGTTTCTATTGGTAGGGGTTTCCAGGAGGTTGGGTGTAGAGATGGTCACATTATAAATAGAAATATCAGACAGACTTAAGTTTTAGTGACTCATGTTCTATTGATTAGTTGGATTATTTTGAGCCCATACACTAACTTCTCTAAGCACTATTTTATAATCATAAAGTGTAATGGCCCATCCTTTTTTACACTCACAGGCTTAAAGTGAGAATAGAACATAAAAAAACTTTAAAGACCGTGAAAACTAGAATCTGCATACTAAAGGAGTCTGTATTGCTGCCCAGAGGAAGAAGAAGCATATGTCTGACAAATATGCTTTCAAATCATCCAGAAATGTCCTACTTGATATATAAATATAAAATCTGCTGAACTACTAGTTGTCATTTTTCTAAAACATAATATATCCTAGAGAAACATCATATGTACATATGTGCAAAAATAAGAAGATACAAATGTGCAGAATAGTATGAAAAGACAAAAAAACCCCAAGTCATTATAGAGATTGCATCATTAGGTTATGGTGGGAGAACACTGCAGTGAACATGAATACATATTAAAGCATAAATGCTTGGCTTGAATTACTTCATGGATGTTTATTCACACTCAGTGTGAGAGCTGTTTGGAGGAGGACCCCCACTTAAAAAAATCTGCTTCACTTTTGTGGAAAATATTTGAAGATGAGAAGATAGAGAAGTTCTTCTCTCCATGGACACATTTAGATAAAACTCCTGGTATCAGGAAGTTCTTTCACTTCTGAGTGAAGTAGTTCTAGGACTCAGGCTGCAGCTGTGGGTGTCAGAAGAGGAGATGATACCTACACAAGTAACTGGAAGGATGCTTAAATTTTAAAATTTTGATGCAATAGGTTTTAACTTTATTGCCTTGGGAAAAACCACAGTTATCTAGTGAATGAAACCATATTGCTACTGATCAATAATGCCCTGTATAGACACATAAATAACTCTATCTTAATGGAATCTCAAATAAATGGAGTGGACTGAGAATAAGTTTTTGCTATGCTAGTACTTTGCTGCTTCCAATCAGAACAAGTACAGTGAATAAAAATACTTTCTAAGGGCAGTTGTGGTGGTTTGAAAGAAAATGGCCCCCAAAGGGAGTGACACTACTAGGAGTTGGGGCCTTGCTGGAGTAGGTATGGTCTTGTTGGAGGAAGTGTGTCACTGTGGGGTGGGCTTTGATGTCTCCTATACTCATGCTACTCCCACTGTTACAGTCCACTTCCTGTTGCCTTCTGATCAAGACGTAGCCATGTCTGCCTGCATACCCCCATGTTCTCTGCCATGATGATAATGGACTGAACTTCTGAAACTGTAAGCCATCATCTCAATTAAATGTTTTCCTTAATAAGAGCTGCAACGGTCATGGTGTCTCTCTACAGCAGAAGAAACCCTATCTAAGACAAGAGTAAAAGGTGTACCTAAATCCTAAGGACACAAAAGGAAATACCTAAATATGGAAAAGAAGAAAGGTATTGGAGTGGCACAAAATTTAAAAGAAAATGAATATGAAAAAAGGAAACATTAAACAGGTTTTAATAAACATTCAGTATAAAAGATCATTTGGCTACTGAGAGAATAAAAATCATAAGTTGGGGAGACCACTCCTGCTTTCAAAACCTGAGTAAATAAAACATAAACATGCAAACTTTAGTAGTGCCATTCTAGGTGACACTTTAGATATACACTACAATGATGGAATGAACTAATTGTTAGTATATATGTAGAAACTCAGAATTTTCAAGAACTCCCCAGCTTAGACTACTAGCAATAGTGGAGAGGGTGCCTGAACTGGCTTACCCCAGTAACCAGATTGATGAATACCCTAACTGTCATTATAGAGCCTTCATCCAGTAACTGATAGAAGCAGATGTAGAGATCCACAGCTAAGCACCAGGCTGAGCTCCAGGAGTCCAGTCAAAGAGAGAGAAGAGGGATTCTATGAGCAAGGAACATCAAGATCATGATGGGGAAACCTACAGAGACAACCAAACCAAACTAGTGGGAACTCATGAATTTTAAACCAACAGCTGTAGAGCCTCCATGGGACTGGATTGGGCCCTCTGCATAAGTGAGACAGTTGTGTAGCCTGATCTGCTTAAGGGGCCCCTGGCAGTAAGATCAGGATCCACCCCTGGTGCATGAGCTGGGTTTTTGGAGCCCACTACCTATGGTGGGACACCTCGCACACATACAGCCTTGATGCAGGGGGAGGGGCTTGGACCTGCCTCTACTGAATGAACCATGCTCTACTGACTCCCCATGAGAAGCCTTACCTTGTTGTAGGAGGGAATGAGGGGTGGGTTGGTGGGGGCAGGAGGAGAAGGCTGAAGGGGCAGGAGGAGGGAAGAGAGGGGGATCTGTGGTTGGTATGCAAAATGAATAAAAACTCCTTAATAAAAGAAGAAAAAAACAACAACAAAAGACAAGATTAATGTATTGACATTATGGTAATATTATTACATTGATAATAACCACAATGAAAGAGACAGGATTTAATTATCAGCTAATTTCTGTGGTACTGACATCTTCACAAATTGATCATAGTGATAAGGAGCACAATAAATGAAAGTTGTGAAAATACATGCAGCCACCTTAGAATATGTATATCATTTTAAAATTTGTATCCATATCTCATCCTGGATTCGCCAAATACAAGTGTGGACAAAAATGGCATTGTTTTTCTCCAGTATACTGTCACAACTGGAAGATATATCAGACATTATTTTAAGGTTCCCAGATTGAAGTCTGGGACCCTTAATGTTGTCCTTAACCAGAATCACCAAGGTAATAGATAAATAGTCTTGAAACACATACAAAAAAATGTTCTAAGAATTTGCTTGAGATATATCAATTTTATTAGGCTGTACATGAAACTGTTAGATATTTTTTTTTCGTCCAGGGTTTCTCTGTGTAGCTTTAGAGCCTGTCCTGGAACTTGCTCTGTAGACCAGGGTAGCCTCGAACTCACAGAGATCTGCCTGTCTCTGCCTCACAAGTGCTGGGATTAAAGGCATGTGCCACCACTGCCCAGCAACTGTTAGATAATTAATATCTTGTTTTAAAGACATGGGAAGAAAAATCATAAGAAAACTTATCTTGAATTCCTTTGATAGAGACTGAACTATGGAAATACACCTTGAGATTTCATCAAAAGAAACACTATTAACAAATTAATATTATGACAGTGTTGAGTTTTCATTGCCTTAATTCATGTCTGAGTTGTTGTAATAGAACCCAGGAATGCCTGATGTCAAATTTCCTCAGAGACACAGGATGTAATTAATCTGACTTGTTATATGAAGAAAAAAAATCTTATTTCATTCACTTTTATTTTAGTGCCTGCTTTTTCTAATCTTTACCTTCCTACAGATAATCTAATGGAAAAGAAAATGGCAACTTTACCAAGTAGGGCAGAATTGTAAATTTCTTTCTTGACTGCTATGTTTTTTATTTCCCCACTTTGTCTAGGCATATTGCAAGAGGCAACACTCTTTCTAAATGCATTTCAGTCCTTTCAGCAAATAATAGTATTTTCTAGGTGACCATTTTGCCCCAAGAAGCTCTCCAAGGTTTTAGATCTGACAAGATTAGGCCCGGAATTTTGAAACACAACCTGTCAGCTGAAATTATCAAATTAACATAATAAAAACATTCTAAGTTCAATTAATTTTGACTTGAGGAAAATGGAGTTAAAAGATTGAAAAGAAA
Source organism: Peromyscus eremicus (assembly GCF_949786415.1). Lineage (NCBI taxonomy): Eukaryota > Metazoa > Chordata > Mammalia > Rodentia > Cricetidae > Peromyscus > Peromyscus eremicus. The sequence continues at coordinate 88,652,497 of NC_081418.1, forward strand.
AAATAAGGCTTGGAAATGAATTTGGCTTTTGAAAGCACAGTTTTTCAGGTAAATTGGGAAAATCTTCCTTGATATCAAGGTCAGATCAAACTCTGTAGTTGATTTCATTCAGATTGATTTGATTTTAACCTAAAAGTTCAGTTGAGTTCTACCCAATAGAGACTTTCAGGTTAATGAAATTTAGCCCAATACACTGCATGGAATATTAATGTGGAAACTATCCCACATTTAACCCAGCAATTCAATAAAATAAGAAAGATTCCTTTGTGTGGACTACAGTGAAAAAAGCTGAAGTTCTTTCTACCATGATTATTGTCAGGTAAGATGCTTTTTTAAAATGTAAACTCTGCTTTTTTCCAAAAAACAACAAGGTCATTTTTTTGTTTGTATATACTGTATTATGTATGTGAAGTGTTCATGAGTGAGAAGATGTACACACACATACATAGAAGCTTGTGCAGACCCAAGGAGGACTGGAGATCATGTGTCTTTTCTGGATCAGATGGCTTTCCTGCTTTACATTTTGAGGCAGGGTCTCCCACTGAAGCTGAACTTCAACAATCGTGCTAGGCTGACTGTCCACTGAGCTTCAGGAGCCTACCAGTTTCAGTTCTCAACATTGTAAAGGCTAAGATTGTAAATCCTTCGATGCCTAGGTTTTGATGTGGACGCTCAGAATCATTATCTTTGCATGACAAGCATTTACTGACTAAAAGCCATCTCCCTAGCCCTTAACCATAAGATTTTATAAGCATATATATGAGTACTGGATAAACACTGTTGCATATAAAAATATTTTGGTGGAAAGTAATGATCATACAATTATTAAGTGCTATTCAGAAATCAGTGAAACTTTTATAATATGATACCTAGAAGTTCAGAGATTAAAACACTAGGTTCTTAGGAGGCAGAATTCTTAGATACTTATTAGCAACATCAGTCTTTACTAGGACTCAAAATGACAAACTATTTTGGGGATAATCTGATGTTTTCAAAGGGAAACATCTGAAGCTACCATTCCCTGCTGATAGTAGATAAGCTCTCATATGAGATGCATGTTTAGAGATCAGAGAAGAAGCAACCAAATAAAATTAACAATCTAATCACCTCCAATAGCAAATTGCACTGTCAAATATAGCTTGGCTACTGGGTGCTTCGGATGGTCTTAAGATAGTATGAAGGCTAGAACAATATAGTCATGAATTTTTGAGCCACATCAATGTGTTCTTAATTTGTGTGAAGATATAAACAACCTGAGGACATGTGCAAACACACATGTACTGTCTTTTCTGTGAAGATTTTCATTCAGATCCTCAAGAGAACAGGAGAGGAATTAATATTCTCTGTCACTGGTGATGCTTATCAGTATACAATTGATAAATCTAAGGACCATGGATTTTATGGATGTGAAAGTAGACTAAGAAATCAAATTATAGGAGTGATCTGTGGAGAGGGGACATAGCTCAATTAGTAAAGTGCTTACCTGGAATGATCACAACCATAATTAATCCATACTACCTCATATTCCAGATGTGGTATATCACTAGTTTGGGGATAGAGGCAGGTGGATCCGAAGTTGAACTTTCTCCTACATAGCTAGCTTTATGCCAACCTATCTTGTAGCAGTTTCCTTCAAGATTATAACACTTCATCCTGCAGAGAGGCTTGTTAAAATAGGAAGTAAACAACTCAAGTTAGTATAGTTTCAGTTGCTGAAACCGACCCCCTCTATTCCCAAGAGTAGACAAGCAGTAAAGACTGCTGAAGATTACTTGCAGACAAGCCAGACTTCAGAAAAGCCTCTCAGACAACCTGAACAGCTTACATTCTTTTAAGCTCAGATCCACAAAACTGGAAGAAGCAGAGACTCACCAAGTAGGATGGAAGAAGCAGAGACCATTTGAACTGCAAAGAACTGACAAAGATCCTCTGGGCTATATGGAAGAGGCACCTGGAGAGGATGCTTCCCAGTGTACTCAGCTGCCTGTAATTGTTTGCTCTACTCCAATTTTCCAGCTTTTGGGAGCTGTCACACATGCTGGGGTGGGATTTAGTGAGGCAGCTGTCTTTGAGTAATTTCTCCTTTTGTCAGTAGCTATTCTTCCACTTTCTTATAAGTAACTCCAAATGAGACTCATTGGTTTCCTAAGTTGAACTTCATTGTTATCCATACTTTGATCTGTCATCTGGGATGAGTAGGCATTTGTTTGCAACACCTCTCCAGGAATAGTGTCACACAATGTAGTTCTAGATACATGAAACCCTGATTCAAAAAAACAAAGAAAGAAAGAAAGAAAGAAAGAAAGAAAGAAAGAAAGAAAGAAAGAAAGAAAGAAAGAAGAAGGAAAGAAGGAAAGAAGGAAAGAAGGAAAGAAAAGAGAAGTATAAATATAGTGCATGATTGAGTTCCTAGTGTCTTATTGTTAATCACTTTACAGTTATGTGAATATAAACATATATTTATGTAAAATTTTTAAGTAATACTTGATATAGCAATAGACATCACATTTTGTGGAATATAAAATAAGTATGCAATTATTTTAATTTGCTGTCAATATTTTTCATGTTAAATTATGATCTAGGAAAAATTTTTCATCTACTGTAACTATGATCAATTTTCAAATGTGAAGAAAAAGTATCTTAGAATTAATAAAATCAACAGTAGAAAACCTCACTAAGTAAATTCCAGAATGAAAGGGGAAGGGCTTCCCAATGCCACCCCTGCTTGACTGCTAGAAAATCAGTCACTTTTCTTGGGGGGTATGGCTACTGGTAGGCTGTTCATGTCCCAGTTGATAGACCTACATCCATGCTCCTATGAGAACTAATTAGACTCAGTGGGTTATTAGCTTTTTGAAAAAAAAAAAACAAAATATGGCATGAAATTGGGAGGAAAACTCTGTTAAGAGTTCCCAGAGGAAGCTGGAGAGAAGCAGTGGGGGATAGATCTGATCAAAATATATTGTATATATGTAGGAAATTTTCACAGAATAAATACAAATCTGATTTTTTTTTAATGATACAGCTGCATGTGGTAGCATATGTCTTAATCCCAGCACTCAGGAGCCAGAGACAAGATGATCTGTATGAGTTTGAGGCCAGCCTCTTCTACACAGGGAATTCCAGGCCAGCCAGGGTTTCAGGGCATGACATGTCTCAAAAGAGAGTGTGAGTAGGTAGAAAATATTAAAACCAAAGGGATAGAAATTCCTGTGTAGGCAGAATCTTACTTAAAAGAGCTTTTTCAGTGAATGCCTCATTGCCAGAGCAATTCAGGATGAAGCATTGAGGAAACAGGGCCCAGGAAACTACATGGTTGCCTTCAAATACATACATTCATATTATATTTGAAATGAGTGAATGACCCCAAGGAAACAGTTTTTAAACTGTTTGATCAACTATTTCCAAGAGTAAAGACCAGAGAGAGTGTCCCCATCTGCGACTTAAATTTTACTGATAACTTCAGTTGGCAACATGATTGACATAATGATATCTTCACACCACATTAGTCATAATCAAATATTCTCCATCAATACCATGGAATAAAAAGAAACAAATCACATCTTTCAGCCGTAAAAGGAAAGAGAAATTTAAATACTACTGGACCTTATAAAACATTAGGAATAATGAGAATAAAAGAGATTTGACTGCCAGAAAAAAAAATATAAAATTTAAAATACCATAGATGTCAATAAGAATATTACTTGTCAATCTTAATTTTTCACACAGAGGCACATACTTTGGCAAACACAATATAGATAGATATGGCAGCCCTAAAGTGCATCTGAGGGATCCAGAGCCCAATTGGGGAGAAAAAAAACCACAGGTGGATGCATAAAAGAGAGTGTGAAGAAAAAAAGAACAAAAACTTTCCCCTACCTCTAATGCACTAGCAAGGCTGTATTAACCTGAAAACTGAGGTCTCCATCAGAGTGACATTGGCTCGTCTATCTTGCTGCAACAGACTACAGTTTAAAATGATGTTAAGTATCACTTTTCCTCAGGGTAGCTTTGTTGACATTTAAATGGTTTGAATACTATTCTCATGAAGATATTTTCTTCCTTTTCCAAGTTTACAACTTGGCTAGAAGAGCCCAGAATTACAAGAGCACCATATTATAGTCATTTGTCAGTAATTAATTCTGCAAATTTATAGAAGCTTTACTTGAAAATATTTTCTCTGGTACCTTAATGGTTCACTGGCAAGTTTAAAAGAAACTTGTGAAGGTATATATTGATTTTACTCTACATGCTTTTAAGGTTTCACTTTTTCTGTTTTATACTAGATTTAAATTTTAACTTGGTTAATAAGATGTAATCTATATTAATGATTTAAAGTCACTATATTAGGACAATTTGTTTACTCTAATTTGAATATATTTTCACATACTTTAAGTTGCTGAATCACTTAGCAGAATATATTTTATATAGTTTCTGGTAAAACCCACATTTATTTCAGTAACATATTATCTGAAATATTAGAAAATGATTTTTCTAATTTTATATACCAAAGAATAGACAGATATAACTATATTATATTTCTCTAGATGACTCTATCAATATGCATACAAATTATGAGACTATTTTATGAAAATACAGTGCTGATTATTAATTTATTATGAGAACAAGGAAATATAAAAGGAAACCTATCTAGAATGGGGAATCCTTTGCATCATTCATCATTATTAAACTTTATATCAGGATTGTTGCTTATCATTCAAAGTTAAGTAGATACATTTAGTCTTTGCAATCCTAGACTGCTGCCAAACCTACCAAAATAAGTCACTGTCAGCCCACATTATCTTCATTCATCCATAATCAATCTGAGTCCTATTTTACCATGATTATTCCACTTGACAATGATATAGATTAAATGAATTCATTAAAATCATAAATAATGTCCAAAAGAGACACATTTATAGAATAAATAGTTTTCTTTACTTGTAATGTAAAAGCAGCAGAACTGTACAGCAGGTAACACTCTCACAGCTGCCAGAGGAAACAAGCCAATGAGTAGCAAGATGGTGGTTCTCAGTCTATGCCCATTCCATGTCCTACTTCTAAAAGAGGACATCTGCTAAGACGGGACTTGCATATTCCTCACATATTCTTCAATTTGTTAAAGACAAGGAACATGAGAACTTCTCTCTTAGACTTTAAGTGAGAGACACCATATTTTAACTATACAAACACACACACACACACACACACACACACACACACACACACAATACAACAGATCCTAAACTTTCCCATCTTCCAAACTAAAACTCCATCCTCCTGCGATATCAATGCTTTCCTCCTGCTCCCAGCCACCACAATTCTGGTTTGAGCTTCCATGATTTGGTTTTATTTAGACACTTCACATAGTTGAAATAATTCGGTAGCTACCCTACTTTTCATAATATAATAGCATCAAAGCCCAATCATGTCAGAGACTCTCCCCTTTTTAAGACTGAGTAATATCATCCCTTTGAAAGAATAAAATCATATGTTGCTGATGCATTCATATCCACTTGCTATTTCCACACCACATTTGCCAACAATGCTGATGTGAACATGGATGTGAAAAAAATCTCCTGAAGATTCTTTCTTTTCCACACACAGACATACACATATTCTCACATACACAGATACACACACACACACACACACACACACACACACACGAGTTTCAGATTAATGTCTGTGTTCTGCTTTTCATTTACAAGGACTGTCACGTTGTTCACCAGAGTAGCTGAGCTGCCTCACTTTCAGTTCCCACCAGGAGTATGCAAGGGCTTCCGTTTTGCATTATTATCTCCACAATTTTCTACATTTTGACTGCTGTCATTCTAAAGGATAGGTGGTAAATTTACATTTACCTAATAATTGGTGATATTAAACATTTTCTCATGCACATGGTGCATGCTCTCTTCACAGAGATTCAAAGCCTTTTGCCCATGATTGAGCTGAGCTCTAAGTTACTGCCTCCTGAAAAGCGCCTCCCATTGGCTGAATCTCCACTGTTATTCTTATGTCATTTTTAATACACAAAATCTAGTTTCTGTGAATCCATTTTATTGTCTGCTTTATCAATTTTTTAAGATTTTTCTATATTATTTGTATGTGTATATGTGTGTTGGCATGTGCACATGAGCACAGTTACCTTCAGGGTTTGGAAGATGGTGTGAGATCCTCTGGAGTGGGAGTTACAAGAGGATGTGAGCCACCTGTCTTGGGTACTAGGCCCCAAAGAGCAGCAAGCACTGTATAATGCTAAGACATTTCTCTAGCACTCGATTGACTGTTAATAATGATAAGTCATAGCTCAATCCAGTGTCACAAGGCTTATGCCACCTGCAATGAATTTTCAAAAATTGTTTATTGTTGCTGCTATTTGGCACCTTCCTACATTTTCATAATGAATTTTAGTCATTTTAACACCCAATTTCCTTCCCTCATTGCCCTGGAACATTTCTCAGGTTTTCTGACTTTCATGTGGTCTTTTTGTCTGTGGCTCACGGACTTTGATATTAGTTCCCACAGGTGTGTATTAGTTAGTTTTCTATTGCTGTGATAAACACTTTGTCCAAATGCAACATGGGGACAAATGGGTTTATTTCAGCTTGCAGTCCCAATCCATCATGAAGGAAAATTAATGTAGAAAGTCAAAGCAGGAACGTGGAAATGAGAACTACAGCAGAGGACATGGAGGAGCACTGCTTATTGGCTTTCTCCCATGGCTTGCCCAACACAGCATACTACACAAGTCAGGACTACCTGTTCAAGAGCGGCACAGCCCAATGTGCTTTACATGTCTTCATCTGTCTCTGTGTAGCTTATGGTTTGCTGTTGCTTCCGTTCCAAAATAGATATTTGAATATGAAATAGTAGTAAGTACAGGGACAGAGTGGGAGGGCAGGGAGGGAGATACCATGATAGATGAGGACATCATGGGAAAAGGAAGAGGAAGGGTGCCGGGGAGGCTCTCAGGAATCCACAAGGATGACCCCACCTTGGAGTCATGCTGGCAGTGGTTTTGTAGAGGGTGTCTAGACTGGTCTACTCTGGTGACCAGTCTAGTGAATACCCTAACCGTCATCATAGAGCCTTTGTCCAGTGACTGATGATGGCGGCAGATACAGAGATCCACTGCCAGGCACCAGGCTGAATCCAATCCATGAGAGAGAGGAGGGATTCTGGGCAGGGTGGGGGGGGACTTCGAGATCATGATGGGAAGACATGCAGAGACTAGCAGCCACGCTAGTGGAAGCCCATGAACTGTAGACTGGTAGCCATGAAGCCCCTATAGGACTGGACTAGGCCCTCTGGATATGGAAGACAGTTGTTTGGCTCGAACTGTTTGGGGGGCACCCAGGCAGGGGGATCAGGATCTGTCCCTGGTCTATGGCAGGCTTCTGGGAATCCGGGAATCTGGAAATCCTGTGGTGTGACGCCTTGCGCAGCCTTGGTGCAGTGGAGAGAGGCTTGGACCTGCCTTGGCTCAGTGTGCTGGACTCTGCTGACTCCCCATGGGAGACCTTGATTTGGGAGGGAGGCCTGGAGGGTGAGAGGAGGGAGGAGGGGGGATCTGTGTGTGGTATGTAGAGTGAGTAGAAAATTTCTTAATAAAAAAAAATGAAATTAAAAAAAAGAATGAAACAGTCTGACAAAATTCAAAGAAAAAACTATATATTTCTTTGTGCAGATTATTAAATTTACTACTAATAAAATATAATGTCACATTAAAAAAACAAATAGTGGTGAGTGCAGAAATCAGATTCAGTCCCATTTTGATTAATTGCAACTGTTGTTGATGATAATGTATTTTGTTTTACTATCATTTTAGGCCTTCCTAGTGCCAAGGAGTACTCAGAAATGACAAATTCTTTTGTCCCTTATGAACCTTTTCCCTTTTCTGTATAACATGGTCAGTTTCTAAGTTTTCTAACCTATGCATTTAGTTTCTAGTATCCTAAGCTTTAAGACTGATAGCAAATGGGATAAAAAGGAAAAAAGAAGGAGCTGATCAAAGGTGTTAGACTTTGAAATCTCTCATAAGCCCCTTCCACCAGAGGCCAAAGGGATGGGGCCCTGGGGGATGGGCAGTACTGCTTGTCATCTCCCTGCCCCAGAGCAGCAGCAGCAGCAATCTGGAACATCTGGCCTTGGTGTCTGGAATCAGTGTCTTTGCTCTATCTGGTTTCTGGAGGTCAGTGGTAAACTCATCTTTGTAATCATGCACAACTCCTGGTCCTGGCATTGTGAAATGAGCAGCTGTTAAGTGCTGGAAGTTGAAATTACCAAAATCAACAGCTGTTTCCCTTGTAAAACTTTCCTGGCAATTTCAAAGTTTCAGAAAGTTCAGAATTTTCAATATAGTTATATTAGATTTAGTCAAAGTAATATCTATCCATTTATAGAAAAGGACTCCAGTGCTCCCCAGCCTCAATCTTCCCAGAAACCTCATCTCCAAAGTAATTTTTCCAAACCAATTGCTGTGTCTTATTTCTTAAAATCCTATCAATTTCACCTTTCACAACAACATTGTATTCTATGATAAATATATGACAACAAGTAAATAACTATTAGTCATCCAAAATAATTGGTTCCTAGTATTTATGCTGTAAAATAATTATTCTTGTCTCTGGTTTTTCACGATAAAATAAAGTTCACATCTACATCTATCGTTTTCCATCCTGCAGAGTGTAGAGAATAGTTTAACCTTCCTTGTACTTTAATTTCTTTTGCAGCTCTATCACTTCCTAGTTTGAAAACCTTGTACAAATCATGTTGGGGTTTTTTGGACCAATTTTTCTTTAAGAGGACAAAATTATATTTACCTCATTAGACATGGTTAAGTAAAGTATTTACACATGAAATAGTACTAATACTTCTCTATTAATTATTCCCTCTTCTCACATCAAATATTTCCATTCTCTCATAGTCTCCCTCTTCCTTCTCCTTCTATTATTCTTCTTCTGTCCCCTTCATTCCTTATCTCTCTACCTCTGCTCCCTAGCCTCCTCTCCCTAGTTACTTAGGACAGATTATTGTCCATATACATGTACTCGGGGTGATATGAGCTTTTGTGACTAGTTACACAGTTCAATCTGTAAGTTCTCTCAATGTTCCCAGCCATAAAGTCAGGGACGATTTTTATCTCTATTAGCTCTTCTTATTTGATCTATTTTCCATTATTTTCCAGTCTCATGGATCACTAAACTATGGCAAGATATATTTTATTTGTCCTCCCAGGTCCTACATACTGCTCAGAATGTGTCTGTGTTCCCCTCGTGATCCCTTTGTGAACTATTTCATGATCTTTTGTTTTTAAAGATTTATTTGTTTTTCAATTATGTGTACACATGTGTCTGTGGGAGGGTACAAGCACATGAGTGCAGATGCAAGTGAAGGCCACAAGGTGGTGTTTGATCTCCTGGAGACAGAGTTACAGGTGGTTTTGAAACACAGGGTGTGGATCCTGGGCACTGAACTTGGATCCTCTGGAAGATCTGCAAGGTTTCCTAACCACTGAACCATCTCTGCAGCCTACAACTTTTAAAGTAATCTAGTTTAGATGTGGAACAAGGATGACTGGACTGCTACTCACATCACCAGGCAGGCTACCTGGAAAACAGGACCCCAAGAAAGACACAGGGATCACCCAATGACAGAGAAATGGAATGAGATCTACATGAACAGCCTGGACATGAGTGAGGGTAGTGAAGGGCGAGGGTCAAGAGAAAGAGAGCTTGGGTGAGTGGGAGATCCCAGCTGGATCAACAACAGAGAGGGAGAACAAGGAATAGGAGACCATGGTAAATGAAGACCACATGAGAATAGGAAGAAACAAAGTGCTAGAGAGGCCCACAGAAATCCACAAAGATACCCCCACAACAGACTACTGGCAATGGTCGAGAGACAGCGCGAATTGACCTACTCTGGTGATGGGATGGCCAAACACCCTAATTTGTCGTGCTAGAAACCTCATCCAACTACTGAGGGATCTGGATGCAGAGATCCATGACTAGGCCCCAGGTGGATCTCTGGGAGTCCAATTAGCGAGAATGAGGAGGGTTTATATGAGAGAGAATTGTTGAGACCAAGGTCGGATAAAGCACAGAGACAAATAGCCAAACAAACGGTAACACATGAAATATGAACCAATGGCTGAGGGGTCACCAACTGGATCAGGCCCTCTGAGTGTGTGAGACAGTTGATTGGCCTGATCTGTTTGGGAGGCATCCAGGCAGTGTCACCGGGTCCTGTGCTCATTGCTTGAGTCGGCTGTTTGAAACCTGGGGCCTATGCAGGGTCCCTTGGCTCGGCCTGGGAAGAGGGGACTGGACCTATCTGGACTGAGTCCACCAGGTTGATCTCAGTCTGTGGGGAAGGCTTTGCCCTGGAGGAGATTGGAATGGGGGGCGGGCTGGGGGGAAGGTGAGGGGGGCGGGAGCGGGGAGAACAAGGGAATCTGTGCCTGTATGTAGAACTTAATTGTATTGCAAAATTAAAAAAAAAAAAATGGGAAAAAAAGAAATAACAAAAAAAATAAAAAAATAAAGTAATCTAGTTTAAATTAATATGGCAGCAGTATTACTTGAAAAGGAATGATATGAGGTTTAATAAACAAATATAATATATTCTATAAGATTTTTAAACTCAGGAGTTTGGCTGGGTTTAAATATGTTTTCTACTGATGATTAGCCTGTGATATTATATTGCTCAAAAACTTAGTTTTGGTTTCTTATCAGAAACCAGTCTTACTTCTTTTTTGTCAATAGTTGGAATATCTGCTCTGATTGACCAAGACATTCAGAACTAACAACACTCTATATCAAATGCCTCCCTTTATAACTAATAATAAGTACACAACCAAGACAAGCCTGTCTTTCTGATGTACTGTCTCTATGTTGATTTTTTTATGTCTAAAAATAGTCACTATGCTTATCTAAACATGTCTCATGCCATTTCTGTTCTTATAGGGCTTCACTTGTGTTTTCTGATAGTCTATCTTTCCACCTCCAGAATTTGGGTCTCCTGCATTTGTCTCTTAATATCTCTGTTTATGTAACTCCAGTCACTGTTTCTTGTGTTCTAGTTTATGACATAACTCACTGTCACCCATGGAATAAGCAAGTGGCATCAGCCAGTCACTGTCATATCTAATGGAGGTAAATGCATGTCACAGTTTAAAGGTAATATTAAAATGAAATGAGTTAACATCATGTTTAGTGCATGCCTCTAATTAACTCAGCACTCACAAAGCAGAAGCAAGTAAATGTATGTGGGTTTTCCAGGCCACTGGGAGCTACATAATAAAACCTTGTCTCTAAAAACAAAAACAAAACAAAACAAAGACAAAAAGATGGTAATAGTCAAAGATAAGTAAACACCATAATCTTTTTCCACATTATTGCACTCTATGGGAAATGTATGAAAACATAGTTGGGATTCAAGTAGGATAATGTCAATATTCCCAGATATTCCAGATAAAACATAATCCACATTTTGTTTATTTATATATTTATTTATTGTTTATTTTCATCATTTGAGACACTTTCCCATATAGGATCACTAAGCTGATAGTGTAGTAATGCACTTGAAATCCTGATCTTCCTCCCCTCCCTGCCAAACTCTGTGATAGAGGCCATGCCTTACCATGCTTCACCCTAACACCTTCTTTTCATGCTCAGAAACTCAATATTGAATTATATCCAACAGAAAATATCTATACCAAGCCAGATCTGTTTCTGATCTGTTGCTATGTAAGCTAAGAACAATTTAAATGTACTGGAGAACTTACTAATTCTCTGTACTTTAAATTTCATTATTATTTATTTATTTTTAAATATGTATAGGTTTAGAGGCTAAACAATAGAAAGTTTTTATGGATCATTGCTTATCTTAATAATGTTCCTGTCTCCCCATGCCTCTTTCCTACCCCTAAAGAGTCTTTATCAGGTCTCTGATGCTATTGACATTTGTACTCAGGCTACAACATTCTCTTAATATTTGTCACCTCTTTACAATCTTTGTTTTTCAACTTTACTCACTTGGAATCACTTGATAAGAGTCTCAGTGAGGAATTGTTCCCATTCGTTTTGACTGTAGACATGTCTATACTGATTGTTTTAATTAAGTCATTTGGTGTGGGAAGACACAGCCCACTTTAGGTGGCACTATTCAATAGGTAGAGGGTCCTGTCCTGTACAAAGGTGATGAAATTGAGCTGAACAGTAGCAAAGCAAGTAAGTGAACATGCATACACTTGTTTCTCTCTGTTCTTAATTGTGAATGATATGTGACCTGCTGCAAGTTTCTTTCTTGATTCCCCACAAAGATTGACTGTGAACTGGAATTTGGACTCAAAATAAACCTTTCTTGCCTAAGGCATTTTTTAGGGTATTTTTGTCACAGCACCAGAAATGAAATTGGAGCAAACTCATTGGTTGAAAAGTTTTGGAGTGTTGTATGTTCCTGCTTCTCCTTTTTGTTTTGTTTGTTTGTTTTGTTTTTTGAGTCACTTTACCTGAAAAGGAAGGAACTACAAACCATTAGCTTTTGTGTATGAGAAGAGAAGGCTGACTGCAGAAGTGTTACTCAAAAAGACAGAAACTGGCATAATATTCACAAAAAAAAGATGCTAAATCTAAAATTGGTAGAGTCCGTTTTAGAAATATATTTCTCTGCATAGAAATTTATACATGATAATGTCCATAAATTTGCCATATTAGCTGTTTCTAACAAAATGGACCAAAAAAAAGCACTACAATATTAATAATGCTCAAAAGAGCAAAAACTGTAAAATGGTCATGTCACTTAAGTAATTGTTATCTATCTATACTGTGATCAATTGATCGTGTAATGCATTGAAATTATAAAACGGTATTTATTTATGACTAAACCTTACTTAGAGTCACTGGAAGGAAAATTTGCCTGAGATACTTTACAAAGTGCTTTCCTTGGCACTGGCTCCGTTTTGTCAGCTTATTCACAGAATATACTGCACCATAAATGGATTGCACCGCAATTAACAACATGAATGACTCTTTCTGAAAACTGTGTGAATAAAAAAAGAAATGCATACAATTGATTTTACATTTGTATTTGTTACTTTTTTTGTTGCTGGAAAAATAATTTGACTAGAGAAACTTGAGGAAGAGATGGATAATTATGGTTCGCAGTTTCAGAAAACAATACATTATGATGGAATATCATGGTTGCAGGAACTTAAGGCAGATGATCACATTGTGCCCAGAGACATGAAGCTGAGAGAGATGAATATTAGTACTCATCACCCTTTCTTATTTTGACCCAGTCCAAGGAAGAACCCATCCCATGGAAAGCTATAGCCCACATTTAGAGTAAATATTTTTACTTTAATTAACTCAATCTAGAAACATCCTCAGAAGTGTCCTTCCTTGATAATGCTAAATCCCAAGTCGACCATGAAAATTAGCCATTACAATATATTTACAAAAAAATACTATATAAAATTTGAAAGTAAAGCCGGGCAGTAGTGGTGCATGCCTTTAATCCCAGCACTTGGAAGGCAAAGCCAGGAGGATCTCTATGAGTTCAAGGCCAGGCTGGACTACAGAGTGAGTTCCAGGAAAGGTGCAAGCTACACTGAGAAACTCTGTCTCGAAAACTCAAAAAAAAAAAAAAAAATGGAAGTACAATCTGTATAAAATGATAAGAATAGATAGAAGTAGTTCTATGTGATTGTTTTTCCATTTGTTTGTAAGAGCACTCCAGCTTTCTGGATACTTAAAATAAGCTTTGTCACATAAAAGGAATCTCTATAAATACTATAGCTTATTTGAACAAAAGGCAAATTTATGAATTTGAAGAGAGCTAATTACTAATAAATCATTTCAACCCAAAACATCACAAAGGTAGGAAGTGACAAGACACATTAAAACCTCTTATGCCAGCCACTATCCAACTTGTTTAACAGGAAAAGGTATCTCCTTCCTTTCCTTTAATTCACCTCTAAAGCTCTGCTCTCTCGGATTTTTCCCCAACAGTTAAGGAAAGTCCATGGTGAAGTTCATATGGTAATAGAGTTTAGGTTAGATGATGCTTCAACATTCATTTAAGTTCATTGATAACTTCTGATCTCTCTCTCTCTCTCTCTCTCTCTCTCTCACACACACACACACACACACACACACACACATACACACAAACACACACACACACACACACACACACACACACACCCCTACAGCCACGCACACTCACAACTTTTATAGTCCTTTTGACCATAAGTGTCAGAACTGAGGCATCTACAGACAATGGGTTCTTACTCAGTGCTATGAAAAGCGGTCAGTGAAGCCCAAAAAGTCATATACAAGATTAAAAGAAGATGAATGAATGAGAGGAGCTAATGCAAAAGGCACCACACTGTAATTCATCTGTGATAGTCTAGGAATGTCAAGATTGCAAATCATAAAAAGAGGAGTAATGAGGCAGGAGAGACAGCTCAGTGGCTAAGAGGACTGACTGCTTTTGTAGAGGACCCAAAGCAAATCTCCAGCACCCACAGGGTGGCTTGCAACCCTCTGTAACTCAACTTTTGGCCTCTTAGATCATCAAATGTATGTGTGGTGTACAACATACATATAGACAAAGCACCCATACATACAAATAAATGAATAAATATATAAATATTAGCAATGACTTAAAAGTTAAGTAGAATTGAGCTGTGAATCAATGTGATTATATATTTATTGCTAATACAGGTAGATGATCTTTCTCAGTGTTTTCCACAGTGAAAACATACTAAATAAACTAATAAAAGTGGATCTGGGAATAGAGAGAACAGGTGTATACAGGTGAAAACATAAATTTGAGATTCTCTGTCTTCATGGCTCATTTGAAGAAAAAGCTTAAAGGAAACTTTTCTTAATACTCTCAGTTAACATAACAGAGGGATTGGGGCTGGTCATTGGGATTTTCTGTTTTAAATTATTTCCAGTGGGTCTACTGAGCATTCATTGTTAGAAATGTTGGGTTTGTATTTATTTATGTATATATGTGCGCATGTATTTTTTTATTATTTACTTAGTCTTTGTGTCTTTCACAACATGTCTCCCAATCTCATCCATCTCCCTCCCCACCCAAAAATCAAACAATAAAAGTTAAGAGAAAAAAGCCAAAAAGAAAGAAAAAAGGAAGAAGGGGGAAAATCTCATAATGAAAGATGCAATGTGACACATGAGTCACACAGTAAACCCCTGTATCCATGTATTTTTACATGCAGGTATTTATAGAAAATAATCACTAGTATGTTTGGAGGCCCCTGGTCTCTGCTGCACTATCAATACTGGGCTCTCACTGGGAATCTTCCTGAATATTCCGTTGCTGCCCTGTGTGGTAGAGATCTTACAGCCCTAGGTCTACATGACTGACCCCCTTCCCTGTTGTATTCTATCATGACACAGATGGGATGGATGTTGAGATGAGCCAACACATAACACTGGTTCTGGGCCTGGGTACTTTCAGGGTTAGTTAGCCCATGAGCTCTCCTCTGTCTTCACCAGCAGAGTGAAGAGCTCTTCAGCATTGCCCTGGCTAGTTCATCCTTTGCAATGACAAGTAAGGGTCAGGGACAGTTTTCAGGCTTTCACATCCTCAGGGTCAGTTCTCCCATATCTACAACTTCAGAACCAGTTCTACTATGTTGACCAGGCAAGATGTAGTGACCATTATCCTGAATGCTGCAGCTGATGAGGAGCATTGACAGCTCTCCTGCATTTATGACCTCAGGGCCAGCTCTCCTACCTGTCTCTGGCATTGATGGGGGGATGTGTTTGTATTTTTATAGAAATTCAAATACTTCCTCTATTTTTAAAATTTTTTTAGCTTGTTGAGCTCAAGCTACATTTGATATTTTACATAACTCTTAATATTTTCAGCTTTTAGAGACAGGGACATGGCAGTGAGGGTGGGGAGTAAAGTGATGGCAGTGGATTGGGTCTGGGGAAACCAAGTGGAGGCAGTGGGAGAGTCTGTGGGTGGGTGACCTATCTGTTCTTCAGGCTGGCATGGCCTGTACTTGAGCCAGGAATGAAACTTCGTATTTTAACTGTTTATATATACTTTTATTAAATCACACTCTAAATGACAATATAGTGCTATTCTTTTAAAAACTGCAGGGCCAGAAAGATGCCTCAAGAAGCAAAGGCTCCATGCCTGACTCTCAGAGTACAGTCTTAAGGACCCACATGACAGAAGCAGAGATTCAGCTCCTGCAAGTATTCCTCTGACATCTACACCTGTGTTATGGCATGCACATGCTCACACACATACACAAAACACATACCAGTGAATACAAACATGTAAAATACATGCATACTTTGTTACTATTGTTATTTTTTATTTTTATTATTCTTCCTGTAACTTTTATTTTATTATGTTCTGTATTTGGTGAAATATCGTGTGCATTACTGCTGTGGAACAAACTTTGTACACTGTAAATATGTATTACTCTCATTGGTTAATAAAAAAGCTACCTGGACAAGAGCTGGACAGGTAGAGGTTAGGCAGGAGAGCCAAACTAAGAGGATGCTGGGAAGAAGAAGGATAGAGCCTCGGGATTTGCATGCAGACACAGAGAGAAACAGGATGAGCGTGCCATGTTGAAAGAAGGTATCACCACATGGCAGAGGGTAGATAAGAAATACGGGTTAATTTAAAATGTAAGAGTTAGCTAGAAATAAGCCTGAGCTGTTGGCTGAGCATTTATAATTAATAGCAAGCCTCAGTCTGATTATTTGGGAGTAGCTGCTGGGACACAAAAAAACTCCACTTACATATTCCATTTTGTATTAATACATATATATATATATATATATATATATATATTATATTTATATATTTATATTTCTACTTTATCATTTTATTCTCTTTGTACAATGTAAGTTATTTAATATTTATGTCCTTATTTTATGTATATATGTGAATGCTTGTGTATATGAGAGAGAGGCTGTGTGTACAGTTGTACATGTGACAATACAGGTGCTTTTGGAGGACAGAAGAGGGTTTTTTGGGTCCCCCAAAGCTGGGTGACAGGCAGTTATGAGCTGCCCAGTGTAGATTCTGGGAACTAAATTTGGGCATTCGGCAAGAGCAGCAGGCATGTTTAACCACTGGGTTATCTCTTGGCCCCCATAAAGTAAGTTTAAATTACTAGAGTTTTAGGCTTTACTTTTGTGTTCTGTGATCAATGCTTTGTATCTAAAGTTTTGTTTCATTATAAGGAGATTATAAGCTATATACTCTTTACTTCTTTTGCTTAAAATTTACAGATATTCATAATTTCTTGATAGATATCAACAAAACTCTTTGAACTTTTAGAAGTTCTATAGTTTTCTATTGATTGAAAATTTTATTAATTGTACTATTTAAATCCTGGACGAACATTCCTTTTCTGGAACAGATTTTCCAAACAAAATGTTTTGTCATTATACTACTATAATCATATTTCAATCAAGTCAATTTTGTATTCTGAGAGCTCTAGTTTTATGGAAGCATATTTCTTTCCCACTATCCTTTCTTTTTTATTATAGCCAGTGAAGTACTTGGTTTTGTATAATGATTTTTGTGTCCAAGACTTGGTGAATTATTACAGTTTAATCTGTAAATTCAATTGGGTTTCTTACTAATTAAGTATATCATATTTAATAATGACAACTCTTCTCTTTTAACCTTATATTCATTTATTTCATCTTCTAAATTTATTTACCTGATTGTCTATTCTCTGTTCTGTATCCATCTTTGTTAATCCCTTCAACGTTAAAGAACAAGACTTATAATTATTTCCTCCCTGGCGATTTGTATAAGGATTTGTTTGTGTTTATTTATTTATTCATCCATTTTTGTGATCTAACAGTTCTTTCATTAATATTGAACAGGAATATTTTAGTGCAATATGAGTTAATAGTAAACAATGTAAATGTAAACAAAGAAAAAACTGTTAATAGTATATTATAGATAAGCCATCACTTATATAAATGTGCTTGTCATATAATTTTCATTTAAGTTTAGTACAACTGTAACTTACTTCACCCATAGTAATGTTATGATACCATAACAATAAGCAAAAGAATTGCCAACCTAAGACCTGGAGAACCACAATGGGGGCATGCTCTCTAAATGTTTTTGACATTGCTTGCTATGTATTAATTTTATAATATCAAAATTATCTAAACTACCTTCAGACAGTATTTTAATATTTTTATTCCTTAATATTTCAATGTAAATTAATCGTAAACAAATGTAGAGGTGCTCAACATTTTATGTCAGCATTGTGAATGATGTGAAGCACAGTTGCTGTGGTCTGTTTGATTTCTGCAATTTGCCTACAGATTATCAGAGAACAGATATGATTTTAGCCTTGACTGATAAATGTAAGAGTAAAAATACAGATTTTATATACATGATATTAAGTTTCTATCTTCACATCCCATAAATTTTTATGTTCTATTATGTCACATTTCTCTCTCCATTGTAGAATTTCTACTTCATATCCATTGTGTATGTCACAATTATGTCACTGAAGTCATAGAATCTGTCCATGTCAACTCATCTCCAAAACTTTTCTTTATTAAAAACAAAGAAAAGACATTATTAACTCCTCACAGTTATCTCTAATCAAAAGTATTATGCAAACTATCAATAGCATGTAAGTCTAAAAATGTTTACTTGATATTATTCTGATATTATTAATATATCATACCCATCAATACTATATTTCCTTTGTTTTTGTTTGTTTGTTTGTTGTTATTTATTTATTTATTTATTTTTATTTTGGTTCTTTGAGGTTCTTGTTGTTGTTGTTGCTTTTTTATTGGTGTATATTCATTGTACATAGTACTAAGTTTTAAAATGTATGTGTGTGTGTTCCAGATTCCCATAGAAGTCGGCAGAGGGTACTGAAGCATATGGAGCTGGAGTTACAGGTATTGTGAACCACCTGGCATGAATTCTTGGGAACAGTATTCCAGTTCTCTACAAGAGCAGCAAGCCCTCCTGTCTTTTAAGCCATCTCTCCAGTGGCAGGATTGTGTCTTACAATGTCATATTAATGTAAGAACTTAGTATTCTTTGAGCATAACCTCCTGCCCCAATAGCACTCTCTCCAACCATATCTTTCTCTCCTTTCCCTCCTCTTGGTCCTCTTCATCCTCCTCAAGTGGAAAAAAAACACTCAATATTTACCTTTGGCCTTCATAGATTGATTGAATTATTTTAACATAATTTTTAGTTATACCCATATTCCTGAAATTTATAATGAATTTCTAATTTTATGGATTAACAGAATTTCATTCTGTCTATATGTTCACTTTCTTCATCCATTCCACTGTTGATTGATGCTTATATTGGATATATAACACAGATCTTAGCAATAGTGCTACAATAAATATTTAAATGTAAATGTCTCTGTGACATACTTGCTTTTGAGTCCTTTGAGTAATAACTAGGTGTGATATTGATCATACATTATAGCTATTTGCTATTTTTGAGAAACCTCTACTAACTTCCACACTAGCTGCATAAACTTACTTTCCACCACAGTGCCTTGTCTTCACTTCCTTACCACCATTTGTTACATCTCTTCATAAGGACTGTCATTCTAATTGAAATTTGACAGTATCTCTTTGAACTTTTAATGTGCATTTTGATGATGGGTAATATTTGTCTTAGTCACTGTTCTATTGCTGTGAAGAGACTCCATGACCAAGGCAACAGTAGTGAGAGAATGCATTTAACTGGGAGCATGTTTATTATTATCATGGCAGGATGCAAGATGGCATACAGGAAGGCACTGGAACAGTAACTGAGAACTGCATCCTGATCCTTAGGCAGAAAGACAAAGCTGAAAGCCCACTCCCAGTGATACACTTCCTCCAATAAGGCCACACTTCTTAATCCTTTTAATCCTTTCAAATACTCCCTGGTAACTAAACATTCAAATATGTGTGCCTATAGATCCCATTCTAATTCAAACCACCACAATGTTGAATATTTTTAATGTTTATTGGTCAATTATATTTTATTTTTAGCACACTTATTGACTGGTTGTTTGATTAATTGGTATTTATTTATTTATTCATTTAGTTGTAGCATGAATCTTAAAGAGTCTTATTAATAAAAACAAACCTGAAGCCAGGTATTGGGGTGAACGCTGAAAGATCAGAGAATCAGAACAAGCCACGGCTACCTCATCTCAACAGTTCCTCAACTGATCTTGTTTCCTCAGACTGGAAGCCTCTGCGTCCTTATCCAAATGGATCTCAGCTGAACTGCTGCTCAAATGCCTAAAAACTTAACCAGCTCTAGTTTCTGGTTTTCACGCCTTATATACCTTTCTGCTTTCTGCTATCACTTCCAAGACAGGCATGTGTCACCATGCCTGTCTTTTTCCAGTGTGGCTTTGAACTCACAGAGATCCACATGGATCTCTGCCTCTGGAATGCTAGCATTAAAGGTGTGTGTGCCACCATTTTCTGGCCTCTGTATCTAGTGGCTGTTCTGCTCTCTGACCCCAGATAAGTGTATTAGGATGCACAATATGTTGAGGGACACATATCACCACATTTAGTATTTGTAGATTCTGGATATTATGTTTTACTTTGTGCAATTACTCAAAATTCTCTCCATTTGTACTCAATGTATTCACATGATTGTTCTCTTTGGCATACAGAAGTGCAGGTGGACTATTCTTTCCCATCTGCCAGTTCCCAAATAACTAACATGGACTTAGTATTAATTATGTAACCTTGGCTGATATCTCAGACTTATTACTAACTAGTTCTTACAACTTAAATTAACCCCTTTATATTTATCTGCTTTCTGCCACATAGTGTTACCTCTCTTTCATCTTGCACCTCCTGTGTTCTCTCCTTGTCTCGCTGGTGACTCCTCTGACTCCTCCCATTGTCCTTGGTCTGGTTCTCCTGCATACCATTCACAGCAACATATATTTACACAATGTAAAGAAATATTCCACATGAGGATGTTTTAATTTTGTGAAATTATATCTACCACTTGTTAGAATTATGCCATCAGTGACCAGTTCTTTCACTAAAGTGTTTGGAATGTGCTCATGCTGTAAAGTCATTCCCTTACATTTTATCTATCAGTTTCAGACTCTCAGCTTTCTCACTTAGCTCTTCAATTGACTGACTGGTGTATAGATACATGTAAGATAATGAAACAAGTTTCTCACTGGTTCTAGCAATTCTGACCAATTCTTCTACCTCAGGACATCCAGTTTTCCCAGGACCATTCATTGAAGAGGCTGTCTTTACTCTCATAAATATCTGTGCCACACCCCCTTAAAAAATCAGATGACTGTAGTTAGGTTGACTCATATCTGAGTTCTGTATACTCTTGTATTGATTTACATATATCAGTTCTGTATAAGCACACAATGTTATTTTAGCTTTGTGGTCTAGTATGGTGATGTTCCCAGCAGTTTATTTGCTCAGATTGTTTTGGTTTCACCAGGAGAATATGTGCTTACATGTGAATTTTTATACTGGTATTTTTCTAGATCTGAAAACAGTACCATTGAAATTTTTATGAGGTTTGCATTGAATCCATGTATTTTAATATTATAGTCATGTTTAAGTTACTAATTGTTGCATTCGGTGAACTTGGGAGATCTTTCTCTTTTAATATTTCTTTAAATTTCTTTTCTCAATGTTCATATTTTTGTTTGCAGAGATCATTTCATTTTTGTAGATAGATTTAATCCAAATTGATTTCTTTTGCTTTTATTTTTTAAGGCAATTGTGAATATTTCTACTTTCCTACTTTGACTTTCAGCCCATTTGCTAATGCATAGGAAGGATACTGATTTCTGTATATTAGTTTTGTATTCTTTCCCTTTGTTGAACATGTTGTGTCTTAAGAATTTACTGACAAGATTTTAAGTTCCCATTATATGGAATTTTATTATCTGCACAAAAAGATACTTTAGTTTCTTCCTTTCTTTTTGGGTCTCTTTTGTTTCCTTCTCTCCTTTCACTGGTCTAACCAATACTTCAAGCACCACAATAAATAAAAGTGTGAAAGTGCACACTCCTGTCTTGTTCTTGATTTTAATGGAAATATTTTTATATTTCTAATTTTACTATAATATTGGTTATTGGTCTGTCATATAAATCCTTCATTATGTTGAGATATGTTTCTTCTACTCATATTCTTTTCAAGACTTTATCATGGAAAAGATGCTAGATTTTTTTTAATTTCCTTTCTCTATCTATTGAGATGAAAGTATGATTTTTGTTCATGAGTTGATTCATTTGGTATATTATGATCTTTATTTTTATATATTGAAATGTTCTTGCCTCCTGGAATCAAGCCAACTTGATAATACAATATATTTATATGCTCTTTAATTTGATTTACAAGTATTTTATTAAGACTATGCATAACTATAATCATTAGGGAGACTGACCTATAATTTTCATTGATTATTATTTAGTGACTATCTGGCTTTAGTGTTAAAGAAATACTTGTGTTATAAATATTGTCTGGTAGCATTCTTTACTTTTTGTATTATAAAATAGTTTGGAGATCAGTAGTCCTACTTCTATGAAGGTCTTAGAGAACTGAGTGGTTAATTCTTCTCAACTTGTGCATTTTTTACTTGCAAGGTTTACTTTATCAATACTTCAATCTCACTGCTAATTTTAGAAGTTTCAGTTGGTTATGTCAATTTGGCCAGATTTTGATAGGTCAGCTATATATAAATATTCATTGATTTATTTTATATTTTTGAATTTATGGACATTAAAAATTTCAAAGTATGTCTTTACGATTATCTAAATTTTATTGCCATCTTACATAATGTTTCCATTTTCATCTCTAATTTTATTGATTGTTTTCAATTTCCTTGAGTGTGAATTTTCTGTAGTTTTTCTAACTGTTTATTTTTACATTTAATCCACTGTGGTCAGACGGACTACAAGAAACTATTGATATTCTCCAAGCTTTATTTGATGTCCAATAGTCCATTTTTGAGAAAGCTCCTTGGAGTGCTGAGAATATATACTGTCTTAGTGTTTTGTTCCAATGCTCACTAAATATCTGTTAAGTCCATTTCATCTTTAGTATCATTTAACTCAGAGATTTATCTGCTTAGTTTTTGTTAGAATGTCACTTCTATTAGTGAATGTGAGATATTGAAGTCACCCAGTATGATTGTACTGTAGTTAATTAGATGTCTTCAAATGCAGTATTGTACATTTGATGAAATTCTGTGATCTTGTATGTTTATAATTGCAATATCCTCTTAATATATTGTCTCTTATTCAATATGGAAAGACATTGTTTATCTCTTTCACTAATCTGGTTTACAGTCTCTTTTGTTAGAAGATACATTAGGAGCATCTACTAGCATTCTAGCTCTTTCAGTTTCCAATGTCTTTTTTTTCATCATCTTACTCTGAGGTTTTATTTGTCTTTGATGTTGAGAAGAGTTTGTTGGAGCAATAGATATATAGATTCTCTATTGTAATCCAATCTGCTAGTCCCTAGCTTTTACTTGGAAAAGTTATAGTATTAGTACTCAAAATTATTGAAAAAGTATGTATGAATGCCTGCCATCTTACTAGGTTTTAGAGTGTTTATATCATTTGCTTAATTACTGTCATAGGAAAGATGATTCATTCTTTTATGTTTGTTCATGGGTGTGTTTATCTCCTTGGTATGGCGCCTTTCAAGTATCATCTGTAGGTTTGCTTAGTGGTTATGGATTCTTTTACTTAGTTTATGTTTCTCATAGAAAAGTTTTCTCCTTTAACAATTGTAATGAACAGTCTCACTGGATATAGTAGTTAGGGAATGCAGTTATTGCCTTTCAGAAATTAGAATGCATCAAGACATGCTTTTGGGGTTTGCGTAGAGAAGTCTGACACCATTTTGATGTGTTTACTGTTATATGTACCTTGGAATTAATTTAGGAGATTGTTTGGTTCCTCTTTGATTTCACTAAACCTTTGTGTTTGTCTGTCTGTGCTATCATTCCATTTATTCTGATTTGAACTATAAAGTAGTGCTTTTGGAGTGATCACACAACCATGAATTTTCACATTTCTTATATTTGAATTTGGAAATGTACTTCTAGCATTATTTCATTGGTTGGCTAATTTTCATCAGATGTACTTTTTCAGTTGAAATATTTGAAACTTCAATGGGGTATTTATGATGTAGTAGGATTGAGGTGTGATTCTTACACAGTAGTCTAGAGCCTTAGTCAAGTAGCAAACCCCTCAATTTATATACTCAGAGTATCTGGTCTCACTCTGAACATAAAATAACAACTGACAAAGCCAGGACTGCTGGGTAAGCACCCTATGACAATATAATGATAGCAAGATAAAAACAGTGGTCCTTTACCTTCAATATCAGCTTTGAGATAAACATCCAAGGATAGAATAGTATTACCAAGTTATTAGTTACTAAATTTCAGGATAGAAGTGATAAAAGCTGAATAAGGACAAGAATTAGTATCTGAGAAAAAAAAAACAAAGAAAGAAAATGGATGGAATAAGGAAAATTTGAATACTGTTAGTATCTATATATTTTAAAGATGGGTAAAGCCAAAGAAGATTGTAGTTAAAAAGTAAAAAGAAACTGGATTCTAACTGGTACTGAGGACCTGACTCCCCTCCTCCCCCCGAGACAGGGTTTTCCTGAGTTGTTTTGGTGCCTGTCCTGGATCTCCCTCCATAGACCAGGCTGGCCTCAAACTCATAGACATCTGCCTGACTCTGCCTCCCCAGTGCTGGGATGAAAGACATGCACCACTGCCATCTGGAAACCTGACATTTTTTTAATTTTTAGCATTAATTATAGTCTGGCATAATCATGTACAATCTTCTGAAGATGGCATCAGTATTAGAGATATCTTGTCAGTGGTATCAGTGCTGATAAAAAAAAACAGATTTTGAAATAAAAACTTTGCCAATTAAAAATTATAATAGTAAAAGTAAAGTGGAGCTGGTAGGATAGCTTAGCACACAAGGCCTCTTGCCACTGAGCCTTATCCCATGAGTCACATGGTGGAAGGATAGAACTAGTAGAAGGCACAAATTGTCCTCTGAATGCTTTGGCATGTGCCCTGCACACAAATTAAATTAACTAAATTTAATAAAATTTTAAAGGAATGAAACAGCTAGAAAGATAAAGGAAATGAAGCAATAATAAAGGAGGCTGTATGCAGATGTGTATGGAAGCAATAATAAAGATTACATAATTGAACAGGTACAGAATTACACATAACAACCAAAAACATCTAATGCTGCAATACAATTAAAGCAATACATCTGAGAAATAAGAGTACAGTAGTTTAAAAGAGATCACAGTGTTACTCAGTATTTCTTCCTTGGTGTAATGAGTTTTGAATTTCTTCCCTGTTCTGTTGTTTTATGTAGAATAGTGCACTGGTAGGACAGGCGCAGTTTGAAACTCAACTGGAGTTGTTGAAACAAGTTATAGTTTTCTGCCCTGAAGTTAGCAGGGTAGTTTTCTGTTCTAGCATTGCCACTCACCTGGGTTGTGATGGTCATTTTCAAAGTAACCCACAAGTCACAGTCCAGCTCATATGTTCACAACCTCTGCTGACTCATGTCTGTCCCCCTATAATATACCTAGACCTTTGTCATCTCTGAAGCTCATCTCTCTCTGAATAGAACTGATTGGTTTTTGCAACTCTAAAGACAGAAACCTCTGCCTGTCTATTTGCACTCACCCCATCCAAAAATCAAAGCTTTAATTTTCTTTAGCTATGTCTAATCTGTTGGAAAGGTAGCCTTCTGAGCTCCAAATTCAGGTACCTTTATTCTTACATTTGCTATTTCGATTCCAAAGCTGCACAGCGGACTACTGGATTTGTTTACCACAGTGTTAAATATCTTCAATGAAAGACAGAGAACATCATAGATAGACTGCTGGAATCTAGGACACCTCTTGGTATTATTTTACTATTTATCATTACATTTTTAAAAATACATCAGATGTTTTACAAAATATATAACCTATTTTAAAGGCTCAATGGCTGAAAAGCAGATGCTTATTGTTTTTGGCAATTTTATGGCTATTATCTTACCTTTTCTCACCCTCTAATCTCAACTTTAGTTATGCTACCTCTTTTCTCCAAACATTTTTCTGTTGAGCATCACATGATTCAAGAGTACATCCTTTTCTCTTTTCCTTTTTGGTTTTGCTATATATCTTAGGTCCCAGAAGTGGGTTATTATAATCCCTGAGCTTGTTTGAATGGTCCAGGTCCAGTAGCTACTCTGCCTTTGTCATCTGTAACATTATCAGCTGATGAGCAGTCAGTCTATTGTCAAAGCAGAACAAAGACTGCCCCTGAGAAACTGAATAACAGAAATGGAGAGGTTCTCCTGTTTTCACCCATCACCCTAAAAGCAAATCAGACACTCTTGAAAGACTATAGAACATGAAAAAAAAAAGTGCTTTGATCATGGTTAGGTGAGAAACTTAATAACTGTGTAATTTTATCTTCTTTGCAATATATTATATTGTTTCATTTGTAAGACCTAAATTCAGAGATTTTTTTTTCAATTTTTCAGATTTTTTAAATTTTTTTCCTCTTCTGCTAATTAACAGCTCTTCTTTCTGATATTGTTAAGATTGGATATTTCCTTTTTTGTTTGTTTGTTTTTCGAGACAGGGTTTCTCTGTGTAGCTTTGCGCCTTTTCTTGGAACTCACTTGGTAGCCCAGGCTGGCCTCGAACTCACAGAGATCTGCCTGGCTCTGCCTCCCGAGTGCTGGGATTAAAGGCGTGCGCCACCACTGCCCGGCTGGATATTTCCTTTCTGATGACAAGTTTAATATGCTATTCAATTTCCTTCCAGTGTGAATGCCAAGATCTTCTTCTCCTGTTGACATGTCTTTGAATACCTCTTTTGATTAATCATTATCACTCCATACTCATGTGTGCCACCAAAACACTTGTAGGATTAGCTAATGTAAGTTATCACTATAACGTTTTTTCACACATTGTGCTCCATATAATAATTTAAAAAAAGAAGAGCACCATAGAAAGATCGAACCTACTGATGATAAGCAAGAGACACATCAGAATTAAAATTTATGTCACTTTACCTGGAAGATACTTAGGGATGCTTGGTACAATGACTAACATTTCTACTGCACTTGTAGTTGATTTAATCTATATTATCATTTCATGTCACAGTACCTTGATCTGTAAGCTATGGCTGATAACTGTACTGATGATAAAGAAAACTTTGGGGAATTAAATGGTTAACATGAATAAATGCCTTAAAAGAGCACCTGCAACTAAGTAATTGGTATTTCCTAAGTGTCAGTATCAAAGATGAGGCAATAAATAGCTCACTAAGATCCACTAAGTTTCTCGTTTTTCAGATAATAGTGTGTTATGCACATCCTTTATTTATAATTCCATTTCCATACTTTAGTTCTTGGCATATTTATTAAGCCATCCCAAAATGTATTGTTGTATGGATAAATAAATTAGTGAAATTATATTTATTTGTGCTTTTCATAGTGTAAAAAAGTCAAAATGATTTTGAGGAAATCTAATTACTTGCCTGACATTAACACACTGCTGAAAATACTACAAGATGGGAATATGCTAAATTTCTCTAATTGACAGACCGGTAAAGAGGTAAGAAGTAAGAGAAAAGGTTCGTTTCTGAGTGGCTTGAGGTCATCTAATCTTTTCAATTGCTCAGCTTATAAATTGTATGATTATGAGAATTATGCCTACACATATAATAGGCTTTCCTTGCATGTGGGTATTTGGGGTTATATTTAATTCAGGATTATAAATCACATAGGGAGATGATTTATGCAAATTTAGAATTCATTAGCATGCATTAAATTATTTTCCCAATAATGCGAGCAAATGGAAGAAGTCAAATGGATCAAGTTGGGGGAAAAAAAGCAATTTACTAATAATCCCATTACTGTGTTGATAAATAACCAAAAACGGATAAGTTGCAGGCAGCAGGAATCTTGTTACCTTCATTGTAATTCAAATGTATTCAGAAGAACCTCAGAGAGGTTGACTTTTTTCATCAGCCCAGAGGTACCTGGCTCATGACACTGGACAAAAGGCACTTTCTAAACATGGGAACTTCTTTCATTGACTAGTAAAGTCCTACTCCCAGGTAATTATTTTTCTTAGGAGGAAAGTCAAATAATGTGTTGATGGATGAAAATCAAGCAGGGCAGGGAAGCATCAAGCTGTGTCCCAGTATAACTCTGTCACTCTGTGGCTTTAAGAGCTGCTCTAATTGTTCTAGACACTTGGAGGCTTGTTTTGTTCCTACAAAAAAAAATTCTATGGCCTGTAGTGAACCCTAAAATATTCAGATACTAAGTTATTAGTATCTGATGTTATTGATAAACATTGAATAAATGACTTTCTTCTGTATTCAAAAATCTCCTCAGGGGAAAGGGTAGACCTGAGACTTCCTGCTTGTTTTCATGTATTTTACCATCCCTGTCATCACTGAAAATGTTTGTCCTAAAATACATTCAAAAGCACCTAATTCTGTAAGACAAGGATGGTCTAGATTCTCATCACTGCATATAGACTCAGCATGCATTCTCGCCTTGATGTTGGAATCTTCCACATTCTAATCTAGTAAATTTCACAGATATTTTCAAGTGGGCTGTGAAGTAGCTAGAAAGAGACCTTTTCTTTCTGTATATGATATAATCGTAAGAGATCCTCAAGGCATCCCAATAAAGTTAGTGTAGAGTGCCGCAGTAATAGGATATCACAGACTAGTGGGATAATCATAATACAGAGAAAAAGATTGTCAGGTGCCCAATCACAACTAATAAATATGCAACACAACTCCTGTACCTGAAGCTCAAAGAACATAGGAGAAGAGGGATCATAAAGATTTTAAGAGTCAGAAGACCAAGAAAGCTGCTGTGAGATTATCTCTTAGAAATGAAAGGGAAGTTTCACCCATGTAATCTCAATAATATGGCTGCCTAAACAAGACCTGGAGAAATACATCAGTAGACATGCTAATGTAGAAGAGGATAGTCTCATAGGACTTACTTGTAGTATCACATTAGTGATATTAATAATGATAAATCTCTGATTGATGATGATATATTGAGACAGAAAGAAATGAGCTCTTCACATGGGCAGTGTGTTATCTCATATAATTGCAAGAAATGTACTTGTAGTACAATAGATGAGAGACATAGCATGGGATTGGAGGAACAGCTTACCAAAAGACTACATTCTCACACTATTGCTACATATTTTCATAATGGTTCTTTTTTTTATTGTTAATCTATCATCATTCCTAAATTTTAAGCATTATATGTGTGTGTGTGTGTGTGTGTGTGTGTGTGTGTGTGTGTGTGTGTGTGTGTGTAGGAAAACACACACATATACACATCTATTATGTATAAAGTTTGGCATTCTGTCCTCAGTATTCATTCGGAGACTTGAAATATATCCTCCAGAGATAAAGGTAGGTTGCCATATTTAGCTAAGAAATTGTGACAGGCAGGCTAGAACCTTTAAATTCTTTGTTGCTTTTGTTCATTCAGATTGAAATTCCACCCATTTACCAAACTTGCAAAAGTGT
This sequence comes from Peromyscus eremicus, assembly GCF_949786415.1. Classification (NCBI taxonomy): domain Eukaryota; kingdom Metazoa; phylum Chordata; class Mammalia; order Rodentia; family Cricetidae; genus Peromyscus; species Peromyscus eremicus. The sequence continues at coordinate 88,682,138 of NC_081418.1, forward strand.
GTTTCTTTCATATATCTGATATGAAAAATGTATTTCTCAGGCACCAGCATTTGCTGATTATATAAATGAGTTTATTCAATCTTTACCATCAAATTCCCAATATTGTTTTGCCTGTGGTAGAATAAAGATGGATCTACAGACTTATCTCCACATGCTAAATAACCAAAGGAAAAGGCACTATCAAAGAGGGAGGCAACATAGACACTCCTGGAAGTGGGCAACCCGGAACTGAGTTATGGTAAAGTCATTCAGTTTCAGTTGAAGACTTCCATTACTCTCTTTGGGTGACCATTTCTGTATCTGTGAGTAATATACAGATAATAATTAATAATAATGTCCTATTAGATGGGGGATGTTATTTAGTTTCAAAGGTTAGATATGCACTCAAAAATGTCTGAACCTTAAAAGGTAATTGATGTGTAGGATTTGGGGTTTTCATAAATGACTAATAATATGAGGTTAAAATGTACCTCTAGCTGTCCCTGCTTCTGTATCACAGGAGGTGGATGTGTTTTGTGTGGGGATATTGTATTCCTCAAAATATTGTGCACCCTAATAAACTTATCTGGGGTTAGAGACAGCCACTAGATACAGAGGCCAGAAAATAGTGACACACATGCCTTTAATCCTATCACTTGGGAGGCAGAGATCCATCCGGATCTCTGTGAGTTTAAAGTTGAACTGGAAAAAGCCAAGCATGGTGACTCACACCTTTAATCCCAGGAAGTGATGGCAGAAATCAGAAAGGTATATAAGACGTGAGGACCAGGAACTAGGCAGGTTAAGCGTTCAGGCTTTCGAGAAGCAGTTCAGCTGAGAGCCATTCGGATGAGGACCCAGAGACTTCCAGTCTGAAGAAACAGGATCAGCTGAGGAATTAGCAAGGTGAGGTTAGCTGTGGCCTGTTCTGTCTCTCTGATCTTCTAGCATTCACCTCAATAACTGGCACCTGGTTTGCTTTTCATTAATAAGACCATTTAAGTTTCCTGGTACAGTTTTGTGCTTGAGTATTCCTCTGTCTCAGTTCTCATGCCCCCTCCATGTGATGTGTGCATATGTGTACAGTTGTACATGCATATGGAGCCCGGCTATACTGTCTTCCCAGCCTGAAATGTACTACTCAGCTGTGTTTCTAGAAAGCAACTAGGACATTTGTATTCTGATTATAAATTCCCAGAGGAAAAAATGCCTTGTAGTCAGCTGCAGTCAGCTGTAGCCTTGATCAAATCAATCATGACTTCCCATATGGCCATTCGTCTAATGCCAGGAGTTGTATAAATTGACACAGACAACAGGATAGACAAACTGATAATAGCTTCAGGACAGGCCTCTTACAGCTCTATGCATTGTATATAAACAATCTACTTTCTACTTGTATAAATTTGTGCTTTTTGTCAGGGCACAATCTTGAAATAACTAAGGTTTCTAAGGCAACAAAGTAGTAAGAATTTGAACTGGAAATATTCATGAACATGGGCTCGTAGTAGGCGTTATCTGCAGAGGGTATTCTTCAAACTTCTGTATATATGTATGTGGTGTGTTGGCGGGTGGCATACATGCATGTACGAATGTTCATATGTATAAACAGGGGTGTATATATCTGATATTGTGTACGCGAAAGTCCAGTTAGAAAGAAAATAGCCTCCAAAGGGAGTGGTACTATTAGGAGGTGTGACCTTTTTGGAGTATGTGTGTCACTGTGGAGGTAGGCTTTGAGGTCTCATACATGCTCAAGCAATTCCCAGTGAGACAGACCACTTCCTGTTGTCTGTGAAACAAGACTTAAGAACTCTCAGCTCCTTCTCGAACACATAGCCTAGTAAAGCCTCTCATGTGGTTTTTAGTGGTAACTCTAATGGAGATTTATAAGGAAATGGAGCTAATTGAACAGGGTAAATTACAAAATGTAGAATTTGAGGAGAAAAGGAGCACCAGGAACTGAAATGGCACTAAGTTCTTTGTTCAAGGAGATAAACAGAATAAGAAATAAAATAAAGGGAGTGGTGACCTTAGGGCAAAATCCAACCCAGGGTAGTTTCAAACTTGTGTAAAGGAACTAAAGAAAAGTTTAGAGTGGGGTGTGGTGAAGCATACCTTTAATTGCAACACTCCAGAGGGAAAGGCTGGTAGATTTTTGAGTTTGAAGCCACTCTGGTCTGCAGAGAAAGTTCTAGAACAGCCAAGCTTAGGTAGTGAAGAAATATCATTGAAAACAGACAGCTGGTGAAGATGTAATAGAAAGATCTCTAAGTTCAAGGCCAGCCTGGTCTACAGATACAGTTTTAAGACAACCAAGATAAGGCAGTGAAGGAAACCATCAAATAAAGAAAGCTGATGAAGATGTAATTGAACAAGGAGCCCATGTTCCAGACCCAGCAAGCAGCATAACTTAGAAGATATAATTAAAAGATCTCTGAATTCAAGGCCAGTCTCATTTATGCTCAAGCCACATATAATGAGACAGACCACTGCTGCCTGTGATTCAAGATGTAAGAACTCTCAGCTCTTTTCCTAGCATCATGTCTGCCTACATGCCACCTTGCTTCCTACCACGACAATAATGGACTGAACCTTTGAAACTGTAAACCACCACAATTAAATGTTTTCCTTCATAAGAGTTGCCATGGTCATGGTGTCTCTTCACAGCAATAGAAACCCTAACTAAGACAAATTCCAAGGACAACCTCAGGTGTCAGTCCTAATTCCAGCTGGCTTGTGAGTTTCCAAGGAGTCTACCTGCCTCCCATCACATCATAAAGATTAGAAAAAGTAATTACTGCATTCACTCTTATGTGGCTTCCCAGGATTCAAAATCAGGTTCCCATACTTGTCAAAAAAGTACTTTACCCATTGAGCCATCTTCCTGTCCCATTACACTTTTTTGAGTGCACATTAGGATCAGATGATATTCATTGTTTGTTTTGTGGGGTCTTTTGCACCATTTTTGTATCCTTTTGCGTACAGATATTCCAAGATTTCCCCCTGAATACATAATTTACAGCTGATTTTGTCTGTCACTCTCCTTTGTAAGTCACTGTCTAGACAGTATGAATGTGGGGGATCTGAAGTTTTCTGTTTAGTTGCTTTAATCTGAATATTTACTCGAAAATATGATTGTCAGATTATTGATTAACTTTGAACTGGAAACAACTCATGTGAGACATTTAGGCTCATGGGCTTGTATCTATACAAAAATCATGTGACATCATCATTTATCATATCATGAATGAAGAGGATGTTGTAAGATTCTTACTGATTTGGATGTGTGAGACACAGACCATGGCATCTGTCAAGGCTTTGAGAAGTAGAGTCACTTTCTTATGACATGAAGAGACTAATTTCTTGGTTTTCTCCAAGAACCATCTTTACTACAGTATTAGTTGTTTGTTTTCTTTAAGCAAATAAAATGAAAGGTATACCTGGAATAGATATGTGCTATTACTACATGTTTTGTGTCATTTGGTTTGATAACTGTTCCTACTTTCCTATTTTAGTAATGGCTTTCTGACATCTGAATGCATAATTTGCATTAGTAGCATATGCTCTGAAGTAGCTAATATTCAAACACTTTGCCAAATTTCCTTGTCATATCTGAGTTAAAATCCTAAAAATGAAAAAGAAGGTTACAACAACAGAAATTTGCAGGCTGTGTAAATGCTAATCATCTGCATAAGCTAATTGAATTTTGAAAAGTACAAAAATTAGAATGTCAAAAGTCAATTAAGTTCAGACTTAATCAGGATAATATTATTTATAATCAATTTCGCTAAGAATTTAGCCCCTATTTCATAAGACATGGCGTCCCTGCTTCTATCTAGAAGATATTCAGAGTGATGACATGCTGTAGGTATCAGTAAAATACAAATATAAATTAGAGCAGACACGTTGGTTGGGTACAACTGCTGTGGATATCGTTCTGTATAAATAAAACACTGATTGGCCAGTGGCCAGGCAGGAAGTAGGCGGGACAAGGAGAGAGGAGAATTCTGGGAAGTGGAAGGCTGAGTGAGGGAGACACTGCCAGCTGCCACCATGACAAGTAGCATGTGAAGATGCTGGTAAGCCACGAGCCACATCGCAAGGTATAGATTTATAGAAATGGGTTAATTTAAGATATAAGAACAGTTAGCAAGAAGCCTGCCATGGCCATACACTTTGTAAATAATGTAAGCGTCTGTGTGTTTATTTTATAAGTGGGCTGTCGGACTGCTGGGGCTTGGCGGGACCCAGAGAGAAAACTCCAGCTACATACAACTACTTCTTAAATAGCTATTTCTAGAGGCCTGGCATAATAGCAAATAGTTGAGAAATTGATCTTGAATCAATGAGACCCAAGAGACACCTGGACAGCATGGTAACAGCACAAGAAGAAGCTCTGTTATGTATTGGAGGATTTGTTAAGACAACTCCATGTAGTTAAAAAGAAGGTTTATTTTGGGGGGTAACTTACAGCTAGTAAAGTGGTGGGTTACAGGATCCAGGAGAGGTGAGGTGCAGTCCAGCTGGGTTCTCTAGAGAACTCTGCTCGGTCTACCATCCAGCATCCAGGATCACTAGGAACCAAGAGAGCCAGCACATCCAGATCTTGGGTGTTTAGGGCTCCTGTCTGGGCCCCGCCTCAGGGGTAGGTCATAGGTAGGTGTGACGGTTACTGGAAGCCTCACTGGAGGTAGTACTTCCAGATCAAAGCTGAAGTGGCTACCCACTACAGTTATGATTTTCTGTAGGAAGATTTCTCACTCTCTTTGGTGCAACGTGACTTCCTAGAGGTGCTCTGACTAAGGTTCAGGACTTAGCACCAATCTAACCCAGCCCTACACCCACCACTTGTCCAGATTTTTCCCCTCATCCTAAAATGCAATATTTCTCTCCTGCATTCCAGGAGCTCAGACTTTCCCTCTTTGCATTCAGTAGATAGATAACTGAATGCCTTCAAGGCATGTTTTGAAGAACTAGAACCCTTTTTATTGTTGTTCTTGTATTTATTCTTTCTATTCTGAACATTAGTCCAAATAAATTGGATTTCATGTCTAAAAGAACCTAGCCAGAACTTTTCACCATCGATTTCCTAGGCTTGAGCATCAAACACTTTATACTGACCAACTACACTCTGTATACAGTATTGCTGCGTTTTTCTTTACTCAAAAAAATAACAGTATATTTTGCAGTGGTCTTCTCATCTTACTATAAGTAAGTATACATCGCACAAAATCATTTAAAATTCAGTGTAGGGGCTGGAGAGATGACTCAGTAGTTAGCTGCCTTTGTGGCTCTTACTGAAGACATGACACATGACAGCTCACAGTTATCTGTAATTCCAGTTCCAGGGAACCTGACACCTTCTTCTAGATTTCATCAGCATTGCATGCACAGACTCATGTGTAGACAAAGCACCCATACACATTAAATTAAAATAAAAAGAAATCTTTAGAAAATATAGAAAGTGTAAATAAGCCCAAACTATTTAGATGAAATAGAAATTCCCTTAATGAGAGAAAAATTAGTTAGGGATGATGCCATGCATTTAGAGCTCAGGCCTCAGAAGAAGTTCTTTGTAGAAGTAGAGACTGAAGAGATAGAAAAATGCATTAAAACTTATTTTCAGACTACACTGGGAGCAAGGTCCTCATGTGTGAATACAGCAATAGAATAGTGAATTGGCAGGCTTTATAAAGGTTTTATCATTACTTATTCCAGATTTTAATTATAACAAATATTATTGATGTCAGATATTTAGCTTAGGAAAATTAAAATTCTAGAGAATAATTTACTCCGGAAACACTGAAAACTGTACAACATGAAAGTATATATTAATATTTTCTGGTGCCACGTGTATTCTGAATTTGGGATAATATATAAGCTTGAATTTTGCAATACCTATGGGGTAATCTCATTGAAAATTCATGTAATTATACATTACTATGAGTTAAGAAATCTAGGCTTATACCTTTATAGTGTATTCATATATAAATTATAAGATGACTTATTTCTGAACTATGTAATATATAGAAAGGAATCTACCTTGGGAAAATTCTGTAGTTGTTTAACTCTTTTTAATGTTTCTTTCTTAATTTTACCTAACTCCAGAATTACTCAATTGTCAATGAATTAAGCTCCAAATTAATGCTGGTGTATGAAAATATTGGCCTAAAGGTAGCAATGTACATTGTAGGACAGTCAACAATTGAAACTAACTTGTGTAATTCCCACCATGTCTGCTAGAGGAGGCTTGGGGTGTGGCCGTTGAAAATGAAAATTAAAGAAAGAAGAGAAAACTTCCTTCAGAAAGAAGTTTGTAAATGTGTTGAGTTAGGGACTCACAGAGAGAGAGACTTTGGAGATGGAGAGATAGCCTAGCTCTTTTTTTTTTTTTTTTTTTTTTTTTTTTTTTTTTTTTGGTTTTTCGAGACAGGGTTTCTCTGTGTAGCTTTGCACCTCTCCTGGAACTCACTTGGTAGCCCAGGCTGGCCTCGAACTCACAGAGATCCGCCTGGCTCTGCCTCCCGAGTGCTGGGATTAAAGGCGTGTGCCACCACTGCCCGGCCTGATAGCCTAGCTCTTAAGGGCACTGTCTGCCCTTCAAGAGGACCACAGTTTGGTTCCCATCACCCACATGACAGCTCATAGCTGTCTGCAACAATAGTTCAGTTAAATCTGATGCCTCTTTCTTGCCTCTGTGAGCCCTGAATGCATGTGGTGCACAGATACACATTCAAGCAAACTACCTATATACTTAAAAAAAACCATTATATGTTTTTATGATGTCATCTAGAATAATTATTTAGTGATAAGACCTTTATAAAACCTGCCATCATATTATTCTATTGCCAGATTCACATATGAGGACCATGTTCCTAGTATAATCTGAAAACAATGTTAATGGATTTTTCTGTCTCTTCAGTCTCTGTTTTCTACTTAGAACTTCTTTTGTGGATAGGAAGTCTGTAACAATTTTTATTATCAATAATATTTTTTTAATTTAAAAAAAAAGAAGAGTTATTTTTAACACAGGTAACTGAGATTTGGTTTTATTTTGATGGTTTACCAAAGGCTTAATTTGTAAATCTCCATTAGGGCTCAATCATCCTTAAGCACAGCTACTCTTTCCAGGAAGCTAAGCTCCTGGGCTAAATGTACATAAGAAGTAAAGTTCTCTCACTTTCTAGCAGTGGGAAATAAAGATTAACTTAATTTCCTCTTCTATGGTCTTTAATCAAGCAAGTGCAATGTAAAAGCATTTACTAAGATGCTAAAAAAATAATCCAAGAGAAAAATCTAAAATAAAATCTTCCAAATTAAAAAAAAAACAAAAATCAAACAAACACAAAAAAAGTATGCAAACAAATACATGCAATGTTTCAAGATTGTCCTTTAAGAGGTTTTCTGCCAGCAATGTGTCTATTCTGGCACTAAAAAAGCCTACTATTTGGTCTGGGGACATTTGCAAAAGACCAGAATTCAGTTCCTATCACCCTTGACTAGTGGCTCCTAACCACTATTAACTCCAATTTCAGAGTATTTCAGAATATTTGATGCCTTCTTCCATCTTCTGTGGGTACCTGCACATTAGTGGCACATGACACACACAAAGATACACACACACACACACACACACACACACACACACACCCCACACATTAAAAATACAATATTAAAAAATAAATTCAGTCAATCAGCATGTATCTTTTGGACTTGGTTATGGGTTATTGGTAGAATACTTGAGTAATATAAACAAGGCTCTACACAATCCTCAGCATAGTAAAACAGTAATCCAAAGTGTGGGTCATACCTAGAAGTGGATGAGAGGGAGAGCGAGAGAGAGAGAAAATATCAATTAATTCATTGATCAAATATTCCAGTTTTCTACCATAGCCTAGATTACATATCATATGCTATGATGGCATCAGAGTACTCCATAGGATCTATAAACATGTTTGTAAAATATTAGAAATTTAAATATAAATAGTCCTCAATGCATTCAGGAGTACAACTGACATCATCCAACACTCTGCATGTTGTGGTTCCTTCTGTGCTAGAATCACTTGTTCCCATTGAAAGTTCAGAAGACAAAGACAATATGCCAGTTTAAAGCACACCAAATGCAAGACTACAGAATTGAGAGACAATACACAAGTTTGGAGCTCAGGAATGGTAAAGTATCACAAAGAGTATGGCCCAGTTCTAAGAATAATTTCACTTAAAATTCAATAGTCATTTTATGGAAACTTCCTTGATCCCATATTTGGAATATAGATTACCTAAGTATAGAATACAATGTTCACTTCTGAGTAAAGCTTGGCATTGAATTCTCGTAGGAGCCTACGCTATTTCAAAACTCTCGGGAATATAATTTTTTTCTTTTTAATGTCTGATGACAAAACTTGAAATATAAAGCTTTATCAAGAGAACCCTGACAGAGCCATAACTACTATAAAACTAACAGGCAAAGCTATAATGATTTCAGCTTTATAGTATAATCTGAAATTGAATTACTCTCATTTCACAGCAAAGTCAATATTGCTAATGGATTAGAAACATGGCTGATAAAAGTATTGTTGAGCTCATATTTGGAAAATTCCATGGAGGGAAAAGAATTCTCTTGTGGTCTATTGCACCTGAGACTTGGATTTCATCTGGAAAGAGACTCTGTTCTATGGACAATTTTTGTAAGTAAATGCTTGGAAGTCAAGATAAATAGGGCTAAATGTGGCATAATAAAGCAGTTATGACTCTTTCCTGGCACATCCTAAATACCCCTGGAAGACCATATTATCACTATAAAGGGTTGTTCTGAAAAATGGATGCCCTAATATTTATAAAATATAAATTTCATAGACATGTCTCAGATCCCCATGGGAATCTGTCATTTAGTCAAGGAGTTGAGAATCCTCATTAAGAGATTTAACTCCACATCGTTGAGTCCCCTGGAACAGAAAATACAGATGATTGTGAGCTACCATGTGTGTACTTGGAAGCAAACTTGGGTGCTCTGGCAGAGCAGCTGGTACTCTTAATCACTGAGCCATCTCTCCAGACCCATTTGTTGCTTTACAACTTATCATCCCAGATCTTTAACAGGTTTGAGGAAAATGTAGCCACTGTTAGATACACCATTGACAAAAAATTAGGAAAGGAATGTAAATTCATTGTCTAAGGGCAACATCATATATGGTATATATCATATGTGTGTGTTTAAAAAGGGTTAAATGAGGTACAATTTGTTAAGAAAATCATGTACAGGAAGGAAGTTGTGCCTCCTGCACTGATTACTAGTCTGTTTAAACCAGTCCCATGCTGAGAACAATTAGAAAATCTACTACCTGAAGGCATCACAGAGAAGCTAGGATTTACGGTGTCAAACATGAGAAAATACAAGATTCTTAGAAATGATGCTAATTGTTCAGGATGATTTTCCCTTGAGCCATGAAAAGAAGTGATTGAATATAAAAGAGCTGACAGGAAGAAAAAATTAGGTCAGATAATTACAGAAATGAAGCTAAACTCTCAACGGACTTATGCAATTTGGCGAACAAAGAAAGGGGGTCAGGACCTTACAGGGAAGAAGATTCCTGGGGATTAAAGCAGAAGCATACTCAATTCTGGTAGCAAAAATATTAACATGATGAAATTATCTTGATGGAATTCTCAACAGATTAGAAGCAGTTGAAGAGAATTAACAGAATGGATGACATATAGAAAACTAAAATGTTGATAGAGGCTACCAGGTTGAAATACAGAAAAACCTGAAAACATCACACAAGAATAAAATGTGTAGGATACATATCACCAAAATTCCAGAAACACAATCAAACAAAAATGAGACAGAAGTATTGAATTAAAATGAGACTGAAAAGAAATTTCCTGAATCAAGAAGCTAGGTAAGCCTACAGATTGAAGAAGTGTGATGTTCTAGTTTGTTTTCTGTCACTGTGATAAAACACTGACCAAAACTTACTTAGAGATTAAAGGCTTTACTTGACTGGTCCATCCTGATCACAGGACCACATTGAAGAAATTCAGGACAGGAACTCAACCAGGAAAAGAAGAAGGAGCCATAGAGAAAAGCTGCTCACTAATTTACTCGAACACTAATGTGAAACATCCCTTATTATACCTTCCTGGGCCACCTGCTTAGGGGTCACATTATCCCATAGTCTAAACTTTCCCTCATCAATCAGCAATCAAGAAAATACCACTTTCTTATAGGTGAGTCTGATGGAGGTATTTCCTCAATTAAAATCCCCTGCCATGTGACTCTAGCTGTGTCAAGTTGACAAAAGCTAGCCAGCATATATGATGTATCCAAGTAAAACAAACTTACTCTAATAATAAAACTAGTGTAGATATCCAACCTCCAAATGCTAATAGTGGTTTCCATAGAACTAGGGGGGAAAATCACAAAAGACCTTGATACTCCAAGCAACACTGAACTACAGGAATGTAAGAGGCAATATGCAATTTTGAAACATCACAGAGCCATGGCAACAAAACCAGAATGATACTGAAATAAAAACTGGCATGTATACCAGTGAAGTGGAACATTAGTTACAGAAATAACTGCACACAGCAATGGTCATCTGATCCTCAAAAAAAAGGAGTAAAGTTTTGTGTTAGAGAAAGAAGAGGTTTTCTAACAAGTGATCTGAAGAAACTAGGTATCCACATGTAGAAAAAACAAAACCACAGTCCTATTTCTTGTCATACACAAAAAGAAACTCAAAATGATGAAACACTCTAATGTATCCCTGAAACTCTGAAAGTACCAATGAAAAATGCCTGAAAACACTTCAAGATACCAGAATAAATGATGAATTACTGAACAAGACTGCCATAGCTCAATAAATTAAAGGAAGATTTCACAAAGAAAATTGTCTCAAGTTTTAAAAGCTTCTAAACAGCAAAGAGAACAATTACCAGGGTGAAAAGACAACGAAAAGAACAAGAGAAGGTCTTTTCTTTATGTACAGCATGCAATCAATAAATGGAAAATGAGATAAACAGAGTTTTCTTTAGAATGCATGTACAAATTTCCAACAAAAAATGCAAGTAATTCTCTTGACTTAAACTAGTTATGATGAAGAATGTAGAAAGCAGACAAATATGATAGCTCAGGCTTATAATCAGAACATTTAAGTAACAGAGGTAGGAGTGTAGCAAGTTCAAAGTCAGTCTACACCATGTATATGCACAGCAAGATACTATCTTGGGAAAGAATAATACATTCTGGTGATGATTTGGGTAAGGAACACTTAGACCTTTGTTATAGAATGTAAATTAGTCAAACCAATATAGAAATAAGTATGCAGGTTCTGTAAATAAAATAGAAGAGCATATGATCAGATATTCCTGTTTGTAGCTGGAGAATTTCTCTCCAGCTCCCGCCACCAAGTCCCGCCAGTTCCAGAGCCCACTTACAAAATAAACACACAAACTCTTATATTATTTAAACTGCTTGGCCATTAGCTCAGGCCTGTCATTGTCTAGCTCTTACTCTTATATTTAGCCCATTTCTATTAATCTTTACTTTGCCACATGGCTTGTGGCTTACCGGTACCTTACATCTTCCTTGTCCTGATGGCGGCTGGCAGAGTCTCTCCCTCAGCCTTCCACTTCCCCGAATTCTTTTCCTTGTCCCGCCTATACTTCCTGCCTAGCCAATGGCCAATCAGTGATTTATTTACTGACCAATCAGCAACACACTTGATATACAGACCATCCCACAGCACCTGTTGTAGAAACATATATGAAAAAATAAGAGTTCTAGTATATACAAACAATACTCATAGGAGTTATATAAGAGAATCAGGGCAGGTACACACCAACAGGAAAATGGATGGAGCATTTGTCTATTAATAAGAATGAAATTGTGTCATTTGTGTGAAATTGCATAATACTGGAAATAGAGAGACAGTGCAGCAGGTAAGAGCACTTGTTTCTCTTGCAGAGGACCTTGTTCAAGGTCTAAGTGACAATGTGGTTTCTATATTCATCTGTGACTCCAATTTCAGGTGATCTGAGTCCCTGCTTTGATCACCACAGACATCAGGTATTCAATAGATGTGCATACATACACATAAGAAAGATACAAGTCTTTAGAAAGGAAAATGAATAAAACTAAAGGAGGTTATGTTAAATTACATCATCCTGACACAGATAATAGGTGCATATTCTCTCACATTTGTGGAAGTTAAATTAGTCAACTTGGGAGGTAGATAAGGCCAAAGTATTGGGCCGTGTCTTAAGCAAACAATGAGCTGTGACATGTGCAGCAAGAATTCTGGCCAGAGGAAACCTGACCCATAAGCTCCAAACTGAAAAATAATGATGTGCAGCCGAGGGCCAATCAAGAAACACTACAGCAGCTACAAGCAAAAGCCCTCCAAAAGCCCCATATATAGACCTCAGCTTTTTGTTTAATAAACAAAATTGCTTGCAACCTCCCGGGTTTACGTCATTGCCTCTGTGTGTACTCATCCCTTGCCCGTGGGTATCAGAGACAGTGAGACTCAAGCCTCAATGCCAGTTACATTCTGGCACCCAGAGTGGATGGAACCCCTACCTGGGACTTGAACTTGGGGTCCTTTCTAACTTCCTCTTTTGGGTCATCTTTTTCCTTTATTGCTGGCCAGCTTGCTGTCCAGATCCCACAATAGGCTGTTTCCGGTGAGTAGAGCCCTCTTCTCGTTTTATGTTTTCCTCCCCCAAGTGATGAATATTGGGGTCTTTTTATCTCTGACTCTTCATTCTTTTGCCCTGTTTGTTTTGTCTTTAGGGCACACTGTTTACAACCGATCTGCCTGGTTTCTGAAACTCATGGCCAGGCTTTTGATTCTCCAGATGCTGTAAATCCCCCAACCCCTTCCCAGGGAGTTGAGAGCATTTGCTGGGCAGATTATCAGCTCCTTTAATTTGTCTCCTCCTTGCTTATTGTTCTTTTGTCATGGGAAACTTGCCTTCTGCCACCAGGGATCCCAAACTCAGAGCTCCTAAAGCTCTGTTTCAGACCAGGGAAATAAGTGTTAAAACTTTTCATCTAGAAAAATTTTGGAATGAGACTTGTTATCACATGCTGGATGTCACCTGAAAACATTTGGGACCCATCTTTATGGATGAATGTCCTCTTTTTAGCTAGAAAACTGAAAGTGCAGGAAGGAAAAAACCCCATATGGCCTTTGTCCTGTACTTTTGGGAATCATAGCGTGTATAAAATCAGGCCCTAAAAAGGGGTCCTCCAGTCCTTTAATGACCATTGGGTGGAACAGAACTCCTCCTCACTCTCCCTCACCTCTCCACCACCTTATGAGGAGCACACCTCAGATGGGGAAGAGAACATTCCACAGCCAGACCCATTTCCCTGCCACGTAACCACCCAGGAAATATGTCCTTAAGGACAATGAAACACGATGTATTGTTTATCCCTGGGGAGACTTACAAGATACCTCCCCACCCTCTGCTCCCCATTGCCCCTCAGGGATAACCGAGACCACCATGCAGGACACTCCTCGGCTTAAATTCTCCCATTATCACCCAACCAATCCTTTTTCATTTTCAATTAATGTTGGACCCAATGCAGCTACTCAGCCATGGGTTCCTACCCCTCTAGCCAATCTTTCCTTGATCCATAAGGCTGCCAACGAGTCAGGCCCTGATTGCTCCTATTTTAAGCAAGTACTGCGACAATGGGCAATGCACCTTCAAATCTATTATGATTTTCTCTGTGTATCATTTTCTCTGTGTAGCTTTGGAGCCTGTCTTGCAACTCAGTCTGTAGTAAAGGCTGGCCTTGAACTCACAGAGATCTGGCTGCCTCTGCCTCCTGAGTGCTGGGATTAAAGGAGTGTGCCACCACTGCTGGGCTCTGTAATTTTTCTTAATTGGTGGGTGGCCTATGATGGTCAAACTGAAGCGAAGGCATGCCTCAATATTCAATATAATATTTCTATATCCCTAGACATGCTGACTGGGTGGGGCCAATATGTTAATCCTGTAACTCAAGCCCAAATTGGCCTGCCTGCCTATTTTCAATAGGTCTCTGAAATTGTGTTTAAAAACCTTGAAATCTTGCACTCCTCTGGATCTGATTGCCTACTTTCATAATCTTATACAGCAGCCTGGGGAAATGTTTACTGACTTCTTAGCCCTAGTCAGTGAGGCAGTGGTGCAATTGGTAAATCTCTTTTTAGTTTAAGAAAATGCTTACCATGGTAAGTGAAAAAGGAACATTAAGAAATAAGATTAAATGACTTATGTAATTCAAGCCAATTGTGTTTTAGCATTTACCACAGTTGCATTCAGTGGCATTAATAGCCAATGCCGCTGGGCAGTGGTGGTACATGCCTTTAATCCCAACACTCGGGAGGCAGAGCCAGGTGGATCTCTGTGAATTCAAGGCCAGCCTGGTCTACAGAGTGAGATCCAGGACAGGCACCAAAACTACACGGAGAAACCCAGTTTCAAAAAGAAAAAACACACAAACAAACAAACAAAAACAACACCCAATGCCTTAGAAAGAGGCTTGCTTCTCTTTAGTGTGAAACAAAACAGACAAGAGGACTTTTGGTGTCTGTTATGGTCAGCAGAGGCCAAGGCTCTTCTACCACCCCATCTCACCATTTTGTGAATGGCATTTCTCTTCAAAGTCACCTTGTCTGTTAGAAAACTGATGAAATTCATGCATCACCTTCCAGACTGCAAAAAAGAGGAAGACAGCAAAGGTGTGTGTGTGTGTGTGTGTGTGTGTGTGTGTGTGTGTGTGTGTGTGTGTAGTTGATGTGTGGTGTTTATGATGTGTATGTGTGTGTGTGTGTGGTGTGTAGTGTGCTTGGGTAGTGAGTGAATTAGTGTTCATTCAACAATCTTCTAGCAGTCAGTCCTCCATCATTTTAAACACTTGTAGCTCATCAGTCAGAACTTAGTCACAAGTCATACAGTGTAAGGAGGCAATGTGCTTTAACTGTAATGGATGAATTTGGAGGGTTTCTTGTCCAAGAAAAAGGGTTACTGGGTATGGAACAGCAGATAACCATTGTTGCCACAAATAAAGTAGGATTTTCACACCAACATTCTTCCTAATGTTTCCTTTTCTCTTGTCTTGAATCCATAGTACCCTTGATCTAAGAAAAATCACATATTCTTATAGGAGAAGGCAAATTGTTTCCTTCTAAAAAGATGCTGTATCTATGTATTTCATCTTGCTGGGAAAAATAAGTTCACTGTGGACTAAAAGGAAAAAAGAAAACTGTTATAAATGACAGTGGTGCTTCATGATACTTAAAAGTAAGACTGAAGGAATTCCAAGGAAGGCCAAGTGCTGTGACCATTTTAGAAACACGGACAGCCTGCCTCAGTTGATCACCACTGCTTGATTCTCATTGCAGTTGCTCTTGCTTTAATGCCTATCTCAAAGACAAGATCAAACTCTGAGGTGATACGGGATAGCTCAGAATGTGATAGATGTATCCAGCTTAGGGGGCCTGCTTGCCACAGTGATCCCTTAGTCCAAAGGACATATGCTGCTTTTAGTCCAAAGGACTAGGGCTATCAGGAGAATATTTGTATGGTATCTCCTCATGAAAGTGTTATATGCAAGTTCATTAGCCCTGTTTAAGAGACGCCTGGCCCCCTCCATCAACTGCATTTTTGCAGAGGGGGAGGAATGCCCTCAAGAAGGGAGAACAATTGTCTCATGTCTTCATCGGGAATTTGGAGCAAATATTTTCAGAAAATTAATGGTGCCACAGAGTTCCTGGAGGTCTGTAAGGGAGTAGGACTCTCATATTATAATAGAGGCATTGAGGGGTTGGATGACTTGGCCGACTTGGTTACCCAAGAAGGCAAATGGGGATATCCACCATATCTTTTCTAGGGCCACCTTGAGGCAAAGAGCTCCTAAGTCCTCATGGAGCCAGGGCAATAACTCCTGAAGTCTCTATCTGCTTGGGTGGGCCAACAGACTATCATCCAAATAGTGAATCATTAATACCTCACTGGGGACTCTAGCTAAGGCCTGTTGAACATATACCTGGCAGATGATTGGACTGTTTTTCATACCCTGTGGTAATATCTTCCAATGATAATAGGAAGCAGGTTTTTGGACATTGGGCTCCCAAACAGTGAATGTGAAGCACTGTCTGTCCTCTGAAGACAGTGTTATTGAGAAAAAACAATCTTCAATATCTAGTATAAGCATATGCCATCCTGGTGGAATAACACCTGAGTGAGGTAGCCCTACCTGAAGGGAGCCCATCTTTTCCATTTGTGCATTGATTTGTCTTAAGTCTTGCAGAAGACAAAATTTTCCTGATTTTTCTTAATTACAAAAATGGGGGTGTTATATCTACAGCAGGAAGACTATATATGGCCCGCGACAGTTGTTTTTCAATTAATTTTCTCAATGCTGATAGTTTAGATTCTATAATAGTCCTCTGGTCCACCTACACAGGCTTCTGTGATGTCCAACTTAATAGTATGGGCCTTGGAATGTTTATATCTGTCTGGGAGCAGTGGCCCTTAGAATTGGAGGTGATGGTTAGAATTTCTACCAGATTGATCTGTCATGTTATGTGTTACTATATCCTCATAAAAGGCCGTATCATCTCTGGTAAGCATAAACCCATTTCCTCTAATAGATCACGACCCCAAAGAGTACAGGGGGTATCAACTATAATAGGGCAAAATTGTCCCTGATTGCCATTGAGGTCCTTCCAGTGAACTGGAAGAAGGATTGCTTTTGATGGCTTATCTTCTCCTACCTTGGTAATGGTTGGACCATCTTTAAGTTTCCAATGTGGGAAGGCCTGGACATCATTAAGAAATATTACAATGGCTTCTGCCCCTGTATCCACCAGTATCTTGGTGGGTCTGCCAACCAAGTAGATGGAGGATTGACTGCTAGAAGATTGGTGAAAGAACACTAATTCACTCACAACCCAAACACACTACACACCACATACACATACACCATAAACGCCACACATCAACTACACACACACTCATACACACACACACACACACACACACACACGCACACACACACACACACACACACCATAAACACCACACATCAACTAAACACATTCCCCCTTTGGCAATCTTAAATCCATACATGTTATAGTGGACACATACTCCTCATTTACTTATGTCCTAGCACCATCAGGAGAAAATGCATCACATGCCAACAAGGCATTAAAAACTGCTATAATGGTCATGGGAGTGCTTTGGGCCACAAAGACAGGTAATGGTCCCACATATACCTACCAGCAGTTCAAGGATTTCTTAAAGGACTAGAATATTGACCATACTATGGGTATTCCATGTAATCCATGAGGACAAGGGAGAGTAGAAAGGATAAATTGATCATTAAAAGAAAATCTACAAAAATTATCAAAAGAAACAAAGAGGGATCCACATTTGCCATTGGTAGAAGTTCTGTTTAAAAGGAATTTCTTATCATTTGGTGATAAAGGCCTGAGTCCAGCATATAAGCATTAGGTCTCCCTCCTCAGAGATGCCATTCCCCCAGTCAGATGGAGAGACCCTCTGTTCAACACCTGGCAACTTCCCACTCTCTTGTTAACACAGGGATGAGGGTATGCTTGTGTTTTCCCACAGGATCAAACGAAACCAATATAGGTGCCAATCAGAGACCTACAGCCTGCTATGGATTAAGAAAATCTCAAGGAGGACCTCTCCCTTTACTGACAGTCCTGCTACTACTGATCCTGCCACTGATTGTTCAGGTCAAAGATCTTTGGGCACTAGTCCCTGCCCCACCTATCCCAATGCCTGTTGAGGTAATCGTCACTACTTTCCTGGGAATTTATACAACTAACAAAATCTTTGGCCTTCCTTAAGCTGTTTCAAGGTTCTTTTAATTATCCATTTGGATTTTATGATTCAGCAGATATCCTTTGCTTTGATGCCCATCATAGAGTGAATGCTTCTGGGTGCATCCCTTTCTCCTCTTATGCTACAAGGAGATTTTAAGGGACTACAAGGGGTAACTGGAAGACTGACTTGATTTATGAGGGGTATCAAAATAACAGGTCCCACTATTGAGAAAAAAGGAAAAGATGTCACTGAAGGCATTCAGCAACCATTTGATTCATCTTCTTTAAATTCAGGGGGTTTATGGCTGGGCGGTGGTGGTGCACACCTTTAATCTCAGCACTCAAGAGGCAGAGCCAGGTGGATCTCTTGTGAGTTTGAGGTCAGCCTGGTCTACAAAGCGAGTTCCAGGAAAGGTGCAAGAGAAACTCTGTCTCAAAAAACCAAAAAAAAAAAAAAAAATTGGGGGGAATATATCACCAAGATTGAAACACCCATTAACTTGGATTATTGCCTTCCCAATTTTGTAACCTGCCTCATTTACAAAAAGGCTAACATAGGGCTTTGGATCCAGACACCAGAGGACAGTGAGGCTCCATTATCTATGAACTCTAGCACACCACAAACTACTGATGGTTGCCTCAAGAGATGAGTATAAAAGGCCTGGCCTCTATGTGGTCCCCATGCCTGCATGGATTAAAGGCCCTTTCTTTTTATAAGAAGAGGCACTTATTTCAATGGACATTGTACCTTTTTACATTATGATACCATCTCTGCTTCTGAAAGAGTTACAAATAATCTCTATGTTATCATGCAAAACAACTTTGCCCTTTCTGCCACCCGGTATGCATAAAGACCCCCTTTTTCTCTATCTTAACCAATTCTTCCATGCTAATGCTAAATTGCACTGGAGACCTTTGTAAGCTGGGACCCTGCTGGAATCCTGAGGAGGCCTCACAGGCAGTGGTGGTGCACCTCCCCATTTTCTTTTGGGTACCTTTGACCAATGTAACACATTCCCATATGGTAGAATTGATGGAACAAACCAGAATAAAGAGACTTTGGTATAACTTTGGCCACTATTCTACTTGCTGTGGCAGGTGGGGCAGTGGCAACAGCCTCCCTGGTTCAAATTGGAGCCACCGCTTCTTCACTTAATATGGCCATAGAAGAATCAGCTCAAGCATTAAGCACTCAATAGCTGATTAATTCCCATTTCCGATCAGCTATACTCAATTTATTGCAACAACTAGATTTATTGGATGAAGAAGTTCAGACATTAAGATGGCTGGTAAGAGGAAACTGTGATTCCCAACTGTCCTTCTTTGGTTTAACCTCTTACCCACTCTTAAATATAACACAAACCAGGAGTGGGTTAAGGGAAATCATGTTGGGACCATGGAGCAAAGAGTTCTTAAACCTTACAGTACAACTCTCTAATAAAATCTTAAGGCTGAACTCCACACATATGAAAGCAATGTAGGTGTCTACAATATTTTTTGCTCAAATTTAGGATCACATAAAGTCAATTCTAGACCCTTCAAAAATTGTAGAATGGGAAATGATAGGGAGAATGGTACGCTTAATAATAATTCTGTTCTTTAAGTGTTTCCTGCAGCGTGTTTCCTGGCAGTGCTGTGTCAACAAAATGACCTTGCAACTGCTAATGGCTCTGGAACACCCTTATCATCATCACCCCCCTAAGGAAGTAATAAGAGCCTGATTCATGAAAATTTGTCATGCTTCTGTCTAATGTTCTTGCACCCTAGGCACTCTCCAGAGACCCACCCTTCCAGGTCTGGTACTCAATGACAGGTAAGATACTTTCAGACAGGCCAACCTAATACAGGTACAGCCCAAATGCTGGGGGTTCCCTGAGGTGGGGACAACAAGATTAGAGCAAAGAACTCTAATTCCTACTAGCAGCCATGAAATAAAATAAAAAGGGTGATATGAGGTGGGTAAGGCTGAAGCACTGGGCCATACCATAAGCAAACAATGAGCTGTGACGTGCAGTAAGCTTTCTGGCCAGAGGAAACCTGAACCGTAAGCTCTAAAATGAAAAATGATGACTTGTAGCCCAGAGCCAACTAAGAAATACCAAGGCAGCTAGAAGCAAAAGCCTGCCAAAAAGCCCCACATATAAACCTCAGCCTTTTGTTGAATGAGCAAGATGGTTGCAAACTCCTGGGTTCTGTGTCATTGTCTTTGCATCTGCTCATCCCCTGCCCCAAGGTATCAGAGACAACAAGACCTAAGCCTCCTCGCCAGTGACAAACTTTCATGTAAAATAGTGATTAGTAGATATTGTAGATGAGGATTGGGAAGAGTGTATGAAAGATTAGATTGAAAATGTACAAGCTATATGTTAAACTTAACCACATTAATATGTACCATCAATCAAACCTTGATAATCCAACACAAATGAAATATTTATAGTAGAAGGAAGGGCATGTGTATGGACATATCTAAAATAATATTTTCTTTTTTTTTTTTTCGTTTTTCAAGACAGGGTTTCTCTGTGTAGCTTTGCACCTTTCCTGGAACTCACTTGGTAGCCCAGGCTGGCCTCGAACTCACAGAGATCCTCCTGGCTCTGCCTCCTGAGTGCTGGGATTAAAGGCGTGCGCCACCACCGCCCAGCTTAAAATAATATTTTCAATAAAAACTCAGTTAAACTTTTTTAACCATGTCTTCAAACCATGCAGAGATATTTTGGGGAAGACAGCAGTACAATGGGCAGCATCACAACCATATACAATATACAATATTAAAATATTGTTAGACTCTTGTTTTTGAAAAATATAAAACTTTATATTTTAATATCTTTTAATATTTTTAATAAGCACAGATGAAACAATATAAGTGGTCATGTAAATGATTAAGTAATTGGTGATGAAAATACAGTAATTAATAACTTACCCAAGATAAGTCAAGAAAAGAGGAATTGCAAATAAAGAACACTGAAGCCAGAAAATGTACTAAGTTTGCAGCAGATTTATACCTGGATGTAGCATTAATTCTATTAAAGGAAATGACAAAGATATTCCACTTTCAAAGAACCGTGAGGTAAAAGAAAAAGGAGAGGGGAGACACAACAGCTGATGTGATTGGCCTATGCCTCTGTTGTCCTATTGTACAACTCTCTGAACATTTAAGTAAGATACTATTATTGGGCTCTTGAAGTGGCTCATTGAGTAAAGGTGTAACAAAATGAAGGTCTTCTTCAGTTACTATTTATGGCATCATGTATGCTCAAAAATATAAGAATGAATTTCTAAGAAGCTACAAATTATTTCCACATCAGATAGTGGCTACAGTTTGGGATCCTGAGTATGTGATGTGAATCCTTGTGCGGAAGTTTTCTTGCAGTCAATATATATGAAGAAGAAAGACAGGGTGATAAGAAGGAGAAGCAGATCTTTGATATAAGATTACAGAGGGCCTCAAAGAGGTTTAGGGAGCTGGCAATCTGAGGCAAATCTACAGTTATTGACTTACAGAAAAATGAGATCTTCACACTCAAAAACACCAGTCATTATAAGGAAGTCTTAGTGACTGTGAATATTATTAAGACACTTTTCTTAAAGATTGAAGAAAGTGCAAAGCTCAAGTTTGTGTACAGCAATCCCACCTCCTACAGAAATCCAATGTAAATCTTAGAAGAGTGTGGTAGCAGTCACCACAACAGTAGTCACCACAGTTTTAAGAAAATTTCTCTTTTTACATGTTCTACTGTGCATGATTCAATAACCTGAGAAATTATAAATGTTTTCACATCCTCTTTTGAGCTGAATTTTCTGTTTTGCTGCTTACCTTTCCTCATTAGACATATGTACATAGACTAATGCTAACATATAACCCTTTTTATTTATTTCATGTCTGGATCCATTACAAAACTGAGTTCTGGTCCAGGTTCCTGACCATAAATTCTTATTCGTTGTATCTGTTGTAACAGAACCACAGCACAATGACTCAAAAAAAACTTTCCTTTATATTTTAATATCTAAAATGATTTTATATGTGTAGATGTGTGTGATGTGGATATGTGCATATGTATGTGCATGCTCATATGTGTGGGTGAGGTGCTTATGTGCACAGGTGTATTTGCACTTGAATACACACCTCTGTCTAGGGCAGTGGCTGATGATGGTTGTTTTCCTCACTCTGTCTCCACTTTATTCATGAAGACAGAATCTTTTGTTGAGCCCAGAGCTTGACAATTCAGGTTCTCTAGCTAGCCCTGGATATACCACGTCCCCACACTCTAGGATTACAAAAGAGTCATCATGACAACCTGGCCTTCATGTGAAAGCTGGTCATGCAAAGGGCAGTCTGTTTGCTTTCAGGACAAGCAGTATATCCACCAAAACAACATATCCCCCTTACTCAATAACACTTCATGTCTGTTTAGGCATATTTCCCTGAACCATAGGGCTACATAAAAAACTGTTTTCCCTTCACTTTCATGGTTGACATTTCATTTTCAACATTTCTAAGTTTTTCTGCTGTTGACACGTTATTTCTCTCTGCTTTTAATGTAAATTTTAACATCAATTCTACTTCATTCAGAGAAAATGTGAACAATGCGTGATTGCTGAGATAAAGTATCATGAACTAAGGATATACACTAACTAGAACAGATTTTAAGAAAAAAACAGTTACAATAGAAACTTTCAAGGTCCCTTTTCTTTTCTAAAGGGAACCACTGGGACTAGAGAGGTGGCTTGGTAGTTAAGATCATTTGCTGATTTTGCAGAGGACTGGAGGCTAATTCCCAGCACCTATACAACAAGAAATCTGATGTCCACTTCTTGCCTCCATATACACATAGAGACACAGCTACACAAATAAAAATAAATTTTTGAAAAAATAAAATTAGCATGTTTGACGTCTGTTTTTAATTTTATTCATGACACTAAAATAACATATATAAACAAATAGACATTCCCCTTCTGTCTTGGCAGATTCCTTTATCTCTAGATAGTGTCAATGAATAAATCCTACCTTTTGTTTTAGGGATTGATGTTGAAGGATGTAAATGAATTCCTGGCTAGATAATCTGTTCCACAGTGAGGCACATATGGGGTTTACACCAACCTCAAAAAAATTTATGAGAAACTGGCCCAAGAAGAACCTCCTTTCTTGTGTCTAGACAGTCATACCCACAATCTGGAGAGCTAGCCCTAAAAGTAGGTATTGCTGGCCATGATTTTTCTCTTCTTTATTGATTCATCCTTGGCACTATTATGTTTATCATTCCTTCAACAGATGAAGAAAATGGAGTCAGAAGAAAGAAAAATGTAAAATTTTTATATCTCAATACTGTTGTGTTAAAGTCCCACTTAAAGGTACACGACTAAACAGAATATTCCAAGTTACTTCTTGTTTATGGAACTGAAAACAAATTAACAAAAGAATTCCTCCATTAAGATGAAACAGACCTTGTCATTAGGATTAATATTAAATGATTATTTACACCTGTTCTCTCCAGTCTTTTATGATTTGTTAGGATTTCAGTAATGTAGATGTTAACACACATTAAAATGATAAGATTCCATTAGTGGATTGTATAGATGTTAAATTTATGTCCATTAATTTGAAATAGGACTTCAGGGGAAAAAAAAATCTACCTAATTGGATAGATTGTCTAGCTTGTAAGATTTATTATTTCATTTTGAATAGATTACATCTATCAATAGACATAGATTTACTTGATATAATTAAACAAGCAGGCTATTTGCTGTTGTTTGGTAACTGTGGCAGGTTTTCTAAGCATCGTGCAATAGATGAATTGATCTACCAAACAAAATTACACCTGCTCACTGGGCTTATACAAGAGCACTAAGAAATTCCAATAAGTAATTTCAATCAGTTCTAATAAATGGAAACTAAATCTGAAAAGCTGTTGCATTTGAGACAAGAAAAGAAAAGAAAGGAGCCGTTTACTTCTCTTTTTCTTTCTTCCTTTTTCTCTCTCTTCCTTTCTTTCTCTCTTTCTCTTCCTTCTCTCTCTCTCTCTCTCTCTCTCTCTTTCTCTCTCTCTCTCTCTCTCTCTTTTTATTTATTTATTTCTACCTGTCCCCTACTTGGCACATTTATTCTCTTATAGTTCTTACATTTATTCAGTGAAAATAGCGAAGAAGCTATCAGCCTGGCATAAAGAAAACACAATGTGGGTAGTTTTTCCCATGCTGTGTAATAGTATTACTCAAATATGTGTAGTATTTTCAGACATTGACAAATTGTTGTCCTCTATATTTTCAGCATACTGAAAATAAAGCAGGATTATTTTAAAATAACTAAGATTACACAGTGAATTCAAGAGAGACTTCTTACATTTCTAGGATATATTCAGACTCACCCAGCTTAATGTATCTGTCAGTGATCATACACATCTCTTGTTTAGTACATCATTGGGGGCGATGAGTGTCTGGAGTTTAAGAACAAGATGAATAATGAGACAAAATATGTGTTATATTATAGCAAGAAGAGGAAGAATGGAAATAAGGACAGAGAGGAGGAAGAGAAAAAAAGAAGAGGAGAGAGATATAAAATACAGGAGAAAGAGAGAAAGAGATCGTTAAACATGTCTAGATTCTATCTAATTTTATTTCCTTGTTTGTTTATTTGAGGAAGCATACTTACAACTGGAAAAGTATTTCATAATAAAAAAATCTGGGTTTTGTGAATTTTGCACAGATAATTGTATAGGATTGTTTTGCCTTAAAGAGTTGTTTAGATGAGGTTCAGTGGGTCATTTGAGTGCCAACACTAAGGCTGGACTTTCATTTATTATCTGAAACTGGGAAGTGTTCTCTATGGTACTATCATAACATGGTGCCATATATTAAGGTTGTCACCACAAGTATTTCTTTATTTTTTATCATTATGTGTTTTTGTTTCTGTGTGTATGTATACCATATCCATTTATGTACCTGAAGACTCTTGGAGAAGATATTAGATCCGCTGGAGCTGGAGTTACAGGCAGCTATGAGCTGCCTCGCTTGGGTGCTGGGACCTGAACTTGTGTCACCTGAAAGAGCAGAAGGTGCTCTTATCTACTGAGCCACCTCTACAGCCCTGTATATATGTTTTGGTTTTTCACCTTTATCATTATTTTATGTGTATGAGTGTTTTGTCTGCATGTGTGTCTCTGCACCACTTGTATGAAATAACTACAGAGCCCAGAAGAGTATGTCAGATCTCCTGGGACTAGAGAGATAGACAGTTATGAGCCACCATGTGAGTGTTGGGAATCAAACATGTGTTCTCTAGAAGATCAACCAGTTCTCTTCGCCACTGAATTGTCTATCCAGCCCCAATCACAAGAGTTCTAAATAATTTGGTTCACACAGCTTGCAAGCAAGCCTTTTAGTATATCACAGTTAAGGGCATTTGCTGTTTTTGCAAAGGACCTGGGGTTAGTTCTTAGTTCCTGTATCAGGCAGCTCACAACCACCAGTAATTCCAGTTCCAGAGAGTTTTGCACTCTCTTCTAGCCTCTGTAGGCACCTGCACACATATGTATCTCTACATACACTGAGGCACATACACACCCCCTCCCCACAACACATGCTAAATAAAAATAAAATAAAAAATATTAACCAGCATAGTTACCATAGGCAAAGATACAGAATCCACATATACTGCAATCATTAATCATAATTGTTACATAAATACAGAGAGCCTCTCTGGAGCTGACTCTCCAGAGCTCTCCTCTGATCTTACAGCTGTCAAAGAGAGTTTTGCAGTTACAAAGTAGGCCGAAAACAAAAGACCACTGAGGACTCTTATCCAGTGCCTATTTTGCCATGATGCTCAACTCCAAGGCATCCATGAATTGTTGTCCTAGTCCTTATCTAGTGCCTTCCTGCTCCTCTAATTTATGTCAACTTAGCTAGAGTCATGTATTATAAAATTTCATCCACCCCCACACTTATACGAGCAACACTTTCCATTTGTTCTTCATGAGTGAAAACTTTCTCTCCCTTTAGATCTCCTCTCCTGTCCTGCCATCAATGAAAGCTTTAACTCTCCCAGTAAACATATTCTGAAGAGTAATTTATCTCAGCTCATTTCTACCCACACTACAATGCCTATAATATCCTAATTTATTTATAATGTCTTCTAATTTGTAAAGGCCTGCAAAACTTGTCCATCTGTCATCTAAAATTTGTTTTTGCTTCTGGAGGTTTTCCTTCTTTTCTAAAGAAAAATTTAAATAGAAGTAACAGACTGCAAAAAAATTAACATATATATTATATATTAATTTATATACAGAAAATATGTGACTCAAAAACAATTTTAATAAACTAATAAACACATTGCTAACAAAGATACTTAGCTGACAAATAAGCTTGTTACAAAATATTCACCATCATCAACTCATCAAAAAGCCAGTAGGGTTGGGAATGAGGAACCATATGAAGCCTCATTACTATCCTACTGAAATACCTATCATTAGCAAAATTGACTGCACAAGTGTGATTATGAAGACAAATTTCATGTGTAGAGCAAGGAACAATGTAAAATAGTATAAGCATTTTAATGATCACCTTATCAACATCTTAAAAGTTAGACAAACTCCTACCATAAACTGAACTTTCCCTTCTACCCCATTTACCGAAGACTAGAAAAAGTATATCACTTCCCCAAACCCTTTATACACAGAACTTCATTGTGATACTCAAATCCTATGACAAAGTAAATCTCCAGCAGCAGATGAAGAGATAAATTATAGAGTATCCTATACTGGAACACAATTCAACTGTGTTTAAAAGACTTAAGATGAGCATTCTCTGTTGTCTTCATATATGAACACTCTGGAGATTTAGTTTCAAAGTTGGAGAGAGAGGAGATTATGCAAGGCTTGAAAATGGAGGAGAATGGGTGGATAAGGGAGGCTGGATTGTGAACAGAGGCTAAATAACTGGTGTCGACACAGATAGAAGAAGTTCTAGTGCTTGAGTGTGACTAGAGTTCACAGAAATCCACCATCTATTACAGGAAAAAGAACTTTTAAAACGTAGAAATATAAACTATTCTGATGCGATCTGTGCATCAAATATTACATGTGCATGTATCTAAACATTACGCTGAACTCACAATATGCACGATTATGTGCATATTGTGTATGTATCTAAATATATATTCTGTGCATGTATCTAAACATTACGCTGAACTCACAGTATGCACGATTATGTGTCAAATGTAATAAACTGAAGCTAGGTAAATTTTAGAATCATTTTGCTCTCAATTACCTCACACCATGTGACTGTGACAAAATATGTGCAAAGGGCTGTTGAGATGGCGCAGTAGGTCAGGGCTTGCTACCGTGCCTGAGGACCTGAGATTGATGCCTGAAATGCATAGGGTGTACGGAGAAATTGTTCTCTGACTTCCACACATGCACTCACACATATGTACACATGAAAACATGCAAAGATTACAAAAAAAAAGAGACTTAAAGCCACTTAAGAAGAAAAAATTATTACAGTTTATTGCTCCGAGAAGGTTCAGTCGGTCCATCATGACATGTTGGCAGCAGTATGGGGAAGCAACAGGAAACAGACTGAACAGCAAGTGGAGACTATATATAAAACTGAGGACTTGCCCTATCAACTCTCCACCTTCTAAAGCTCCATAGCTTTCTAAAAACGTTGCCACCAGCTAAGGACCAAGTATTCCAACGTGTGAGCCTAGAAGGGATAGTCTTCATTCAAACCACAACAGCTACACTAAATGAAGAACCAGAGAGGACATTAGGTCGTGTGGTATCATTTCATTTACCTAAAATTTGAAGAACGTAAATGAGTGTGTATTGGAAAACAGTACTTTAATTGTTGTCTGGAATAGAAAGAAAGCAACGAAGGCAAAGAACACAGAGGGAAAAGGGAAACCTTTAGAGATGAGAAATGTGCTCACTGTCATGATTACAGCGACAGTTGTATGAGGCTATAAATATTTCAACATATAAAATTCTGTATTGAAATTCATTGTGTCAGTATTCCTACAACAATGCTGGGTTATTTAAAGTCATCAAACTATAAAAATACAATTATATTCAGTGAAATTAGAATTATTCTGGCACGACAATAAAATAATATCAATAGTGTGAACAAACAAGATAAATAGAATATGGATGTGAATGTTCTTGTCAAACTGTGCCTCTCTCCCTTCTCATAGATTCTGAAATGACTCTGCCCTTTGGGATTTTCTATCTAGATCAGTGAGCCAACTTACAGTTACATAGCTTGCTGACTTCAAAGCATTGGTGTGAACTATTTCGGTTTGTTTTTAAAAATAACTTCTTAGATTTATATATAAAAGCCTTTATATAGAAAAGGACTTGAGAAAATCAGGGATATACTGTGAGGGGGTCAGGTTCGTGAATGGCACCACAACTGGATACAGTATTGTGTCCTCACAGCACTCTATGCACATCTTCATGTTTAATCTTTACAAATATTGTTGTCCAGTTTCCCTGCCTCTTCCCCAGGGACCTGGTGAACCCTGTGTATTGTGGAATATGCCTCCCAATTATGGCCACAACCAGCGGTTCCGTTTTTTTCTGAAAGCTACCTTAGACTACACCCAAGGCCAAAGGTGCCCATTTGCCTTATACTACTAGCTTCGAAAGCAAAGCTGGAACTGATTTTGGAAATCATTGTAACTCTCATTTTACTGATAACATTGAATGGCATAAAACCCCTTGTCCTACTGAGGAATTATATAGACTATTTTTTAGGTATCTGATGAATTTAACACTCCTGACCTGACATTTAAAACATTCTGGAGTCCAGTGTTCCATACACCCACATTCCTAGCACTTAAGAAACTGAGACAAGAATTCTGAGCTCAGGGATAGCATGAACTATATTATAAGACCCTGCATCAGAAATACACCTTAAGCATTAATAAATAATGAAACAACTAAATGGGGCTGGAGAGTTGACTCAGAACTGGCTATTCTTCCAGAGGACCCGGGTTAAATTCCCAGCAGCTCACAATGGCTTGTAGTTCCTGTTCCAGGGGAGCTGATGCTCTCTTCTAGCCTCTGCAGCCGGTGCATGTATATGTTGCAAAAACACGTGCAGGCAAAATGCCCATAAAACAATAAAAATAATAATTTGAAAAAAATAAAAAAGAAATAATAAACACTTTTTCTTATTGCTCATCCTTCTAGTATCTTTATGCATACCAATGTTTTTTCTCTTCATGGTATATCTATGTCCATAATTTTAAATAAGATATTAATTGCCCAAATTTGCCATTAATGTATTTTATTAAATTAAACATAGTAATGTGTAACTTTAATGAACATTACAAGTTGAATGTTGTTGAATAGTATTTTGTAAAGTTGTTGAAATTCTTGGAAAGGAGATTGAGATAGACTCTATATGAGAATGTGACCTCTTTCTACGGCTGTCACATGATACAGTAAGATCTGGATATCAATTACTGGGTGTATTTGCACCAGGGTATACTCTGCACACAAAGTCAACAAACTAACCATTGTTGAAGAATGGATAGAGGAATGAGTATTAGTTGGCATGTTCATTTGATGTCACACACACCAGGATGCTTGCATTCACAGAATCCGTGTTCAATGTCTCATTCTTTCATCCATATGAGGACTGAAGAATTCACCTAGCTATTATACAACCCAACCTATGCATGGTATCACCCAATTAAGTTACTTTACAGGCTGTCTCCTTAAGCACATTGGGAGTTACTACACAGACTTCTCTCCAAACAAAAATGTTCCACAATCTTCACATATTGTCCAAGTTTTCTTTTATATTGCTGCAATAAAACATTTACCAAAACTACCTTGGGACAGGAAGGGCTTATTTTATTTCAGAGGTTCCAGTCCACCATTGAAGAAAGCTGGGGCAGAAACTCAAGTCAGGAACCCGGAAGCAAGAACTGAAGCAGCAACCATGGAGAAATGCTGCTTACCAGCTTGCTTCCTTGGGCTTTATCAGCTGCCTATTTAGACAACCCAGGTCCATGGGCCCTGAGATGTCATGACACACAGTGTGCTAGACCCTTCTTCATCGATTTGTTATTGAGAAAATGCCCCTACACACATGCCCACAGACCCATTTGATGAAGATAATTCCTTAATTGAGATTCTCTCTTCCCAAATATGTCTAGGTTTGTGTCAGGTTGACAAAAACTAATCAGTACACATATCATTTATATTTTGTTGTTAAAGCATATTTTGAGAAACTGATAAACACATTTGTGATGGGTTAGAAAGTCATGTACAGAAAAAGTTATGCAATCACACTTTATAGACACACTCAAGTACTTTCAAAGCTTCCTTAAAACTCATCTTATATCTGATGTCTCAAATATTTTATATAGACAGAATATATAATTTGAAAATATATGCCTGAAGAGATGTAAAAATGCTTGGGAAATGTTTTCAAAATAAACCATAGCAATATAGTTTTGCTTTGTTCAGAATTATAGAAAGTATGGATACATGCTTCTGTAATGCAGATATTCTGAGTCATTGAGCTAGAAATGCTGATTAGTGATACTAGGCAGTTTGAGCAAGAGAATTCCTATGAAAGTGTGTTAGGAGTAGGCCTCACACTAGGCACCATGTGGATGTGGGAAGGGAAAAGAGGAGACTCATTTTATGACATTCATCAGTCTATTATATCATCATTTAAAAAAATTATATGTAGTTTCAGAATTAGAGAGACTTTTCAAAAATAATTTCAGGTGGAAGCTATTTATCCATATACCCCCCCCCAAAATATCTGCATTTTACTGTTTTCTTTTTCCCTCCTAATCACCACCATTTCTCAGTTTCAGGTTAAGCTATAGGTATGACAAAGTATTCCACTTGACTACTGCTTGAAACAAGGACTTATCTACATTTTTTAATTAATGTCACTAAACCTTCTATGGTTTCTTGTTTTGTTTTCAGTTTAGTGTGTCTTCTTTCATATCTTTTGACTTTCCAATCTTTAAGGGATGTTGTATAGGTTTGTAACATGTATACTATATACTTGTTTTATCTTGTGTTTATAACTCAAACTGAATGTTTTCTAATAAAAAGTCAAGGATATTCACATTTAATTAGGGTAGTGTTTTCATTTTTATTCTATCTCATTTCTTTTAGTATTATGTTAATTATTCTTGTTCTGATACAGTTTTTTTTCAGTTTTCATCTTTCATTACCCTCAAAAGGTGGAATTATTCTTCATATTTTGGTTAAAAAAAAAGCAATACCTAAAATCAAAGTCTGGAATCTGCTCTTCCTGGTAACCAGAATTTTCTGAGATTATGAGCCCCTGAAGAAAGCATGAATTATTGTATGTCATTGAGGGTTTAGTCTCACGTTCCCCTAACAAATTTCTGCTTGGATCTTTGTGGTCCAAAGGAAGCACACTCAATCCAGTGCATTAAATATCCATCTTATCTAAGACTAAGAGAGATCAACTTTATCATTCAGTAGACTCTCAAATGCTTATTGAAAATATAACAAGAATACTCAGTAGGGGTTTCTATTCACACCTTTCTTAGAGCAGACTCAAAATACAGGCAGTAGTTTGTTATAGATGTGTGGTAAATGCAATATTAAAATGATCTTGTTCCAAAATACTTATAGAAATCTGCAGTCACATAATCATCACATATATTTTAAAAGGAAAAGACAAACATTGTGTCATATAATCAGCTAATCATCCACCTATCCTTGCAAGTCTGTTTTCTGCAATGTAGATTGCCTACCAGTATGCACCTGCAATACGTCTTTCAATGTGTTAACCATTTGCGTTGAACAACTAAAGATTAGAGCAAGAAAGTTTTCTCAATACAGTCTACAGACATTCATAAATGAGAAGACTTCCTTAGCCCATTTCCTTTTTGTTCCTTTTGTTAGCTCCTTACAATTTCTCAGGAACTTCTTTTTGTTTCAGAGCTCTGGGACCTCAAACTTACCCATATGATGAAGTAAACTACACTCTTTAAATAGCTAAAGTGGTAAACCTTACATAGAAATAATTCTCTCTATATAAGGATCCCAACATGTATAACCACTGAAGTATTGAGAGATATCTTTTTTACCTTGGCCCTGGAGTTGCTGGGACAAGAAAACGGCAATTTAAAGACACGACTGTCTTACAGAGAAAGTCCAAGTTCAGGGTGGGCAACTTAGGTAAATAATATTTCAAAATCAAGCACACAAATAAGAAAGGCAAAAAAATGGCCTGGGACATAATTCTGTGGTAAGAGCACTTATCTAGCCAGCATAAGGCCCAAGTTCAACCTACAATACTGTGATAAAGTAAATAAAATGGTTCCCTTTGTTTAATTCAACAATATACATTTCCCATTATCCAAAGCTATCAATCATTCTGTATTCTCATTCCTCAACTATCTGAAATATTTAAATATTTTTCAGCTAATTTCTTCTTGCAGCATAAAAACTATACACATATACAGAGGAGTACACTAGACATCCACCAAAACTCCCTGCAACAGAAATAACCTTAGAAATTATTAGGCATAAACTGAGTTTCGTGGAATACTTTTGCTTTACATAATTTCACCTTAAAATTGATATTTGTGAGAGCCTGTGTCTGTCACCCTGCTTGTCATCCCCTCCAAGGTCACAGAGCAGAAATGTCATCACCCACACTAATAGAGCTCAGTTTAAGGAGTATTGCTAAGAGAAACTTAAGCCTAACTATACAATGGCAGTGTCTTTTACCTAGCAGAAGTTAAATTCATGAAAAGTGCAGTGATGGAGATTATAACATTGGTGCATTAATGAAACCAGCTTGACAGGTAAAGTTAGGTCAAGACTGACTTTGTTTTGCTAATCATAGTCCTTCCTTCCTGAAATCTAGCTCCAACAACTTGAGGTTGCAGATGTTATAGTAGAAGTCAATGACTCAGATTGTTCTCATTTCTGTCACGTCCTTGAGAATGTGAAATTTTGAGTACTTTCTGACAGCCTAGGACTCACTGTCAGCAGTTCTATGCTTTAATTAGATTCTATTGGAAAAGATTTAACCCCAATATTTAGACTATATGTATGTATTAATGAAATAAAAAATGAGACAGAGAGAAAGAGGGTACACCAGCTATTATAAGATTATATCAACATAATTCATACATTACTAATACAAGCACAAACATTGCTTTGTCCAAACTACTCAATAGTGTAACTACTCCAAGCATCCTATATAGTCATCAGTATGGCATCAGATGAGATTAAGTTGCATATCAATAAAATTTTTGGTCCAAGATTATATTGTAACTATCTTGAGAAAAATAGAACTGGCAATGTTTTCTGACATCCCTCAAGACTTTGAGGTTTCACTGTATTGACCCCAGAAAACAAAACCTACTTTATGTGACCTTGCATGCCTTTAAGATCAAAACAAAGCTGACTTCAGGGCAACTGGACATGTAGATGTTCTCCATAGCCATAGAATAGACCATTCTTCAACAATAAAGACAGAACAGATCATTAATTCTTGTTTTTACCTTCTTGATCTAACAGTCTTCCAAAACACATGTACCAGACAGGTACTGTTACTATATGTGTGGATAAGTGTTCATTTATTAATGTATTAATGTTTGTACTCAGCCATAATTAAATCAATATGGCTACAAAACATGGTGTATAACAAAGGAAGCCAAAACATGTTCATGAATCCTGCATAGTACTGACCATGAGAAAATGATAATAATTTTGAGATTAGAAAATTATCTTACTATCTTCTTAGTTATAGAGATCTATCTTGGTTCATGTTGCTCTGAATTATTGTACTCACAATCCCCTTTTGTGAGAAATAAATGAAGACAGTTTTCCATTAGGATGAGAGATTGGACTTGTTTTGAAAGAGGCCAATGGTTCCAACATTCACATGGCCTTTCCCTGAAGGACAATCTGTAGGAAACACTGACTGCCCCATAGGTCAGACACTTTCTCCTAGGGTGTGGAGACAAAGGGTTTACAGAAACAGGTGTTTAGTAAACTCAGAAGAAGCAGAGACAGATAACTAGCTGCAGCCTGTGGAAGAGGGAATCTGGAGTAGGAAATAAAAATCCTAAGTGCTGCAAAGATAGTGGGCACCCCGATCTCAATAACAGTGAAAGCCAAATTCAGTTTGTTGAAGATCTTGAACTTAGCCCTAACAAACCTTGAGAAATTTTTGATCACTGCTTATATGCCAAAATTGTTATTTCTTTAGTCTATGTGTGTGGTGGAGAGGGAAATGTCACATATATAAAAAGTAAATGCAAGAGGCCAAGGACAACCTATGAATGTCATTCCTCAGGCAACATCTACATTATTATTATTATTATTATTATTATTATTATTATTATTATTTTATTACAATATCTCTCATTCGTCTGGAGATCACCAGGGAAGCTGGTCTGGGTCTAGTCAGCAAGCCCCAGGCATCTGTCTGTCCCTGCTGGTCCCAGTGCTAGGACTACAAGCTTGTGACACCAAGCTGGACTTTTGCACATGAGTCCTGGGAAGGAATTCAAGTCTTCTTGCTCACACAGTGGGAAGCACTTTCCTAAGTGGACAATCTTCACAGCCATATACTATGGTTTCTTGGTATCCTAAAATTTATCAAATATTTTCCATTAACTGTCTTTATTAAAATTAAAGGTAGGGACATACTTATTACACATTTGTAACAAAAATCAATTTTTTAATGAAGCCAATTACTGGAGCAGAGTTTGCATACACAGTTTCACACCTAGTATGTACCTCCTACTATATAACACTCTTACTTAATACTCATCCAGACCCACCCATGTGCCTTAGTAAGTGATTACTCCATGTTTGTAGTTTTTGGATAAATATCTATATATTTATACTTTTATCCCAAAACCATACTTGATAGTGTTGATGTGTCAGGAACTTGTGTTCATATTATGACCATGTTCTGTTTTTCTATTATTTGAATGTAAAATATTACATTTGTTCTTAGAGATTTATTTATTTTTATTTTATTTTTATAAGTGTTTTGCCTGCATGTATTTTATGTATGTTTGTGCACCATATATGTGCCTGGCTTCTTTGGGGGAAGGAAGAGAACTTTGGATTCCCTGTAGCTCCAAATAACAGGCAGGTTTGAGCTACCCAGCATGGATACTGGGAACCAAGCCCAGGTCTTCTGCAAGAGCACCAGGTACTCTTAACCATTGAGCTGTCTTTCAAATCCTTGTTTTCTTAATAATTACTCAAAATTGGATATTAAGAGCCAAAACTAAAAAAAAAAATGACTATGAATGTGAACCATCATTATGTAATATACATTCAGTCCACCACCCCTAAGGAAAATAGTAGCATTCTTACTACATTTCTGCTTCAGTCTTTTTACTAAGTAGTGTGAATAGAGGGAACAGATTGTTTTTTGTTAAATCAAATGTGAACACAATAATCTCTCTTTTTTTTTTTTTTTTTTTTTTTTCGAGACAGGGTTTCTCTGTGTAGCTTTGCGCCTTTCCTGGAACTCGCTTTGGAGACCAGGCTGGCCTCGAACTCACAGAGATCCGCCTGCCTCTGCCTCCCAAGTGCTGGGATTAAAGGCATGTGCCACCACCGCCCGGCCCACAATAATCTCTTATCCTAGTCCATTGGAACATTTGGAATTCTTTTGTCATTTAGCATATTTCTCTGCACTTTTGATTCATATAGAATGTTTGTGGCTACCAAACCTTATTAGCACAGATAAGAATGAACTGATGTCACAATCTTCAATCAAATATATACAGAAATATCAATTGGATTGACAATGCTTTCATAAGTGATATCATGTGTGTGATGACTGAGCTAAATTCTATCCCAAGTATCTTTTTATCTGGCCCCATGTATAACATATACAACTTCAAGAGCCCATGACAACTTCATCACTGGAGTTCAGCTTTGTCTACTTGGTCCCTGTCATAAACAATCTGTTAGTCTGTCAGCAAAGAGATTGAGATTGGCTTAAAATGACTCACTCTGTGTAAACCCTGCTGAATTTTATGTCAATTAAACCATTTCTAATGTACTGAATTTTCCACTCACAGATGTCAGGGGGCAGATGGGTGCTTATTTGGGGATTCAGAAGTCTCTTTTATCGTCTTTAAAGTGTCTTAAGCAAATTGATGACTGTTTTCCCAAGTTACAAGAATTTAGCCAAGTTCATTTTAGCTTTGGCTTCCTCTCCTCTGTTAGTAATTGCTCTTACTCAGAAAGTGAGGATTAGAACAGAGCAGGTTGTGGAGACTGGCTAAATCCAGAGTTTCCCAAGCATGCTTCTCACAGGCTACCAGGACACTTTCAGGGTAGCTGATCAACTAGGCTTTGTGTGTCACTTACATCAACAGTTCTCTGACTTCTGAGGTTCGTGAGATGGCTCAGTGGTTAAGAGTGTCCGTGGTCTTGCAGAAACATTAGTTCTGTACACAGCAAGCAAATAAGCTCACAGTGGCTGGCAATTTCACCTCCAGATGATACAACATACAATTCTGGCCTCTTCTGTCATGCCCATGTTAGTCACATACACATGCAAAAACAAAAATAAATTTTAAATTAAAAAAATTATCCAGCCTTTTGTATAGTCTGGGTCTTTGTTGGGATTTTGTTTGAAACTTTATCTGCAAAACTATTTCTAAAATCCACCATTTTGTTCTTTTCTCCTTTCTTCCTGCCATATCTTAAATAAATTTTCCATTCCATTATTTGTGTCACTGTGCATGTTCCTAGCCCAGATTACTTACACTTAGAAGAATTGCTTGGTACTACCTAACTTCTTAGCTTGTCTTTGCATTTTTCAAAGATTAAAGTGTATGTGATCAAGGTAGTAGTAAGCATAAAGGCATTAAAAAGAATAGAATGCATATATGAGAAGTACAAATAACAAATAAGCAGAAAATGTACTGTAACAAAGGTAAAATTAAACAATGGATTTTTCACTGAAACTACTCCAATTGTCTAGAGTTGAAAGATACTACAAAAAAAAAAAGTTGAGGAAGATAGATACTACAAGAAGGCAACTCCCTAGATTTCTTCTTCTTTTCCAACTGGTTTCTCAGTATCCTGTTATCTCTTCTCTTGGTCATCTCCTGTGTTTTTAAAAATTGCTATCATTGATTTTTCCACTCTTAAATTTCTGGCTATGGAAGGTGCTGGAATTGACCCAGGATCCTCTAGAGAGCAGCCAGTGCTCTTTACCCTTCTCTTCAGCCTTAGTTTAGGATTATTAATAGCATAATAACTGCTTTTCAGAAATAACCATCTACAGAGCAAAATGAACTGATCTTTAATACTAATCCATCTTTAGAACTCATGTAGCTTTGTTTCTCACATGCTGTCCAGGTTGTGACTTTTAATAATATTTACTAGGAACAAAAATACATATCTTGGGAAAATTGTAGGTCTGACTCTAACTACTTATGTCACTTCCATATACAAACTGTACTCATCCTTCCAACAGGAGCCTCAGGACTCAGGTTTCAAATTATTTGCTCCATGTCCAATATGTGTTTAAACGAAAGCAGATTCAGGTGCAGAAGTAACCTGTCACTCTGTTCTTCTGTATTTACGGATCCAAGGAGACAAGTTATCTCATGCCACATAAGCACATTCTATAGAAGTAGAAAGAGCAATGATAATTGTTAAAGATGTTCTCGTTTTAAAAGGTGGAGAAGAATGGGAAAAGAGCAATTCCTTGATTATACTGTTTGTAAGTCTAGTTTGAGCCCTGTGAACAGAGACTTTTCAGTTCTAACCAAAGAAGGCTCTATTTGGTTACAGACTCCACTTTTGTGATTTAAAAATTTTCTCAAGATAATCTTCCTTTTCCACTAAAAGTAACCTCTTTGTAACTGAACATTTTTTCATCCCACCTTTTGCCAAAAAAATTTAAGGATGAAACATGTCTTTCAATTGTTTACCATTTTCTTCTGTTTAAGTTTATTATGTATACTTTTGTATTTTTTCGACACAGGGTTTCTCTGTAGTTTCAGTCCCTGTCCTGGATCTCGCTCTGTAGTTCAGGCTGGCCTTGAATTCACAGAGATCCACCTGGCCCTGCCTCCCAAGTACTGGGATTAAAGGCATGCACCACTACTGCCTGGCTATTAGGTATACTTTTTTAAAACATTTTTTTTTTGTTTTACATCTTACTATGCTTATGTATGTGCACATGTGTGTATTCTTATCTGCATGCATGAGTACACACAATGTAAAGATTCACATATATGTGTGCATGTGTGTGTGAAGGCCCAAGGTTGGTATTGAGAATCATCCCTGTCTACTTTTCCATTTTATTCAGAGAGACAGATCCTCTCAATCAAACTCAAGCTTATGGATACGATAGTGTTGTTAGCCAACTTCTTCTGGAGAACTTTTGCCTCTGCTTTCTGAGACTGGAATTATGGGTGGGCCTATCCAGCATTTATTAAGTGTCCTGATGATCTCAACTCCAGTCCTCATGCTTGTGTAGCAAGAGCTTAGCAGCTGACCAGTCTCCCCAGCCAACAAAAATATATCTATACATAAATTAGATAGGATCTCACTGTGTAGTCCAAGTTGTCCTGGAAGTCACTATGTAGACCAGACTGTCCTGGAATTGAGAGAGACTCACCTGTATCTGTTTCTCAGTGCTGCGATTGAAGGAGCGGAGTACTGCAGCTTAAGGCATGTACCACCACATCTGGCTCTATAATCCACTTTTCATTTAAAGTAATTAATAATTAATTCCATTACACAAGAGCCAGGCATACAAATATTCCTCTGCCTTGGGCTTAGTGTAACATTGCCATAGGAAATCCTTATTAATGATCATACTTTTGGGGATAACAGAAAACATTCAATCAGGCTTCGTTTATAGTTTCAGGGGTTTAGTCGATTATCATCGTGGTGGAAAAGTATAGTGACATGCAGGCAGACATGGTACTGGACAAGGAGTTGAGAGTTCTACATCCAACAGGAAGAGACTGAGCCACTAGACATGGCATGAGCTTCCGATACCTCAAAGCCCACCCTTTAGTGACACACTTCCTCCAACAAAACCACACCTACTCCAGCAAGGCCACACCTCTTAATAGTGTCACTCCCTCTGAGCCTATGGAAACTATTTTCTTTCAAACTACCATAGACCTTAAAGAGGATATAAATAAATCCATTAATGGAATCTATGAAGACAAAAACTGTGGAATGAAGTAAAAAAAATAGTTCAATACTTTAAAGTGGAAATGGAATCACTTAGAAAAACCCCAAACTGAGTTAAAACTGAAAATAAAATTTTATGAACTCAAAAAGTCTTCCCAAAAGAAAAGAGGTGGGAGAGAGAATCTCAGGCATTGAAGACAAGACAGAAACAATGGATACCACCATCAAAAAAAGAAGGTTGAATCAAAAGATATTGGTCAGGAAAAACATAAAAAATAAAGAAAATATGGGATACTATGAAATGACAAAATCTATGAATAATAGTAATAAAGGAAGGAGAAGAAATTCAAGTCAAAGGTACATAAAATATTTTCAACAAAATCCTAGAAGAAAATTTCCCTAACCTAAAGAAGGGGATGCCTATCAAGGTAAAAGAATCATACAGAACACCCAATAGACTGGACCAGAAAAGAAATTTGTCACAACACATAATAATCAAAACATTAAAAGTAAAGAACAAAGAATAATTAAAAGCTGCAAAAGGAAATAGTAGCATATAAATATAGACCCATTTAAATAACACCTAATTTTCAACTCTAAAGTATGGAAGGCCCTGGATAGATATTCTACAAATTCTCTGAGACAACAGATGCCCACCCAGTCTACTATACCATGAAAAACTCTCAGTAACAATAAATGAGAAAGAAAAACTTTTGACAATAAAGGCAAATTTAAGCAGTATGTGTCTACAAATCCAGCGCTATAGAAGTTGCTACAAGGAAAACTTAAAACTGCAGAGGTGAACCACACCCATGAAAGCACAAGGAATAAATCATCCCAGACCAGCAAATCAAACGGAGGGGAGAACCACCACAACAAAATAATGGGGATCAATATTCACTGCTCATTGATAACTGTCAACATCAATGTTCTCAATTCCTCAACAAAAAGGCAATCTAAATTGTATCAGCAAATAATGAAGGAGAGAAAGCTCCCACTTAATATTGCTCATCACCAAACGAAGCCACTGTTTTCAGGAATCATTTACATCTAATCGAGTTGTTGGGCTAAGGGATCTGTGGGAATCCTGAGACAGCCCAGCCTGTTTCCAAGACTATTTGCTGTTCTCCACAAACTGAAGCTAAGGTCCTATTGCTGAAGAAAGTACTCAAACAACTCACTGAATATAGAAAACTTGAGCTGGTACCTACCTAAAGCCCTTACCCCTAGGGACTAGTATTCATGGTACTAGAAGATACCCTTCATGCTATCAAAGGAGAAAGGTAAACACCAACCTAGTTACATAACCTTTCGTCTACAACGGCAACCTGCCTGCAAGATGTGCTAATGCAATAGTGATACAAAGCATGTGGGAGTAGCCAACCAATATCTGATTGGATTTAAAGTCCATTCCATGAGATGAACCTATACTTGACACTGCTCAGGTGATCAAGAATCTAAAACCAAATAGACCATGGACCTTGGAGAAAAAACAAATACTACTATCCTGCTAAAATAACATCAATAAAATGACTCCTAACAACATTCTTCTCTACTCATAGATAAGTGTCTTGCTCAGCTATAATCAGTGAAGCTTCCTCCTGCAGTAAAGAGGAACAAATATAGAGATATACAACTGGATAATGTGCAGGGCATGAGAGACCTTGAAACACTCTGTCCTAAATAGATGTCTCCATCAAATCCCTCCTCACAGGGCTCAGGGACATCTGCAGAAGAGATGGAATGAGTGTAAGAGTCAGAGGGGATAGAGAAGATCAAGTAAATAAGGCCTAAACATAGCAAGACCAATGTACATATAAACTTACAGACTGTGAGGGCCTGTACAGATGTGGGCTAGATGGAGTTCCAGGATGAAGAGGGGAAGTAGACACAAGCCTGCATGCCTATCTCAGAAGCTATCTCCAATTGATAACCTCTTACAAATGAAAAATTAGTTTTCTCCAACAGAGTTTCACTGGGTGTACAAACCACTCTTATGGCCATGCCCTACGCCCAGCAGTAGATGGCCCACACAAAATGATCAAAGGCATTTGTGTGGGGCAGGGAGGTTCTTTGTCTCTAAAGCTTTGTCAAGACTT
The DNA here is from genome assembly GCF_949786415.1 of Peromyscus eremicus. NCBI lineage: Eukaryota > Metazoa > Chordata > Mammalia > Rodentia > Cricetidae > Peromyscus > Peromyscus eremicus. Next base: position 88,723,220 of record NC_081418.1, read on the forward strand.
TTTTTTTTAATTTTCTTTTTATAGCTCCTTTGCATCTATATTATGGTTTCCAGTTTGTGTTCAATTTTTAATGGGATTGTGTGTGTGTGTGTGTGTGTGTGTGTGTGTGTGTGTGTGTGTCTTTTATATGTGTTTTACATGTGTTTCTTGTGCTTTTTCTTTGGTTCCTTTTCTTCTGTTTGTTTCTTTGTTTTGTCCTATTCTCAAATGTTCATTTTTATCTTATTTTGTTTTACCATTTTTTTAAGTTCCTGCTTTTATTCCAATGAGAAAGAGAAACAAAGGGTGCTGTGGGATGGTCTGTATGTCAAATCTGTTGCTCTGATTGGTCAATAAATAAAACACTGATTGGCCAGTGGCCAGGCAAGAAGTATAGGCGGGACTAACAGAGAGGAGAATTGAGAGAACAGGAAGCTGAGTGAGGGAGACACTGCCAGCCACTGCCATGACTAGCAGCATGTGAAGATGCCGGTAAGCCATGAGCCACGTGGCAAGGTATAGATTTATAGAAATGGATTATTTTAAGATATAAGAACAGTTATCAAGAAGCCTGCCACGGCCATACAGTTTGTAAGCAATATAAGTCTCTGTATTTACTTGGTTGGGTCTGAGCGGCTGTGGGACTGGCAGGTGTCAGAGATTTGTCCTGACTGTGAGCCAGGCAGGAAAACTCTAGCTACAAATTGTGAATTTGGGTTGATAGGGAAGTGGGGAGGTTCAGGGAGGACTTGAGGGATGGGAAATTGTGATTAGAATACATTGTTAGAAAAAATACTTTTCAACAAAAAAGGAAATGCCAATGCATTTTTAAAAAGACAGATGTTTCATTGTTTCATGGATGTGTGGATTCTAAACAAATTAGAATATGCTGGGATAAAGTAAAACAGTGGTCACCAACACAGAGATCAAAAGAAATTAAGAGATGTAGGTCAAAGAGAATACAAAATTAGAGACATAATGGGTGTCTGGTAACTAAAATACCACATGAACTCTATTTAAAAATATTGTATAAAACACTAAAAAATTTCTAACAGTGATCTGTCAATTTAGACACTTTTTATTGTGTATGTGCAAACATATGCATGCACGTTCCTTGTCTGTGAGACCATGGATATATTAAAGTGTTTGCATGTAGAAATCACTTCACTATCTACGTATATGTGAGCATATAATATGTCTCAACTAAAATCAATAAATAAATGAACAAAGAAGTTTAAAAAATCACATTTCATGAGGAAACTTGATAAGGTGATAATTTTAATATCAGTAAAATTAGTGACAACATCAACTGATATCTATACTTTTAAAGAGTATTTCTTTCTAAATGATCCACTGAGACAGTAACAACCATCATTCTGAGACCAGAAAGCACACAATTGAGATTTTATCCATTGACATGATCTTTTACCTTTCAGCCCTTTCCTAATCTGAGATCAATTTTCTAAGTGGAAAAAGCAAAGAATAATGAAGAATTTATTTTCTAACTTAGGTATCTTGGATGAGATGTTTGCAGGTGTCCTTTAGGTCATTCTGTCTTATTGTAAGCAATCAAAATGTGCCAGATGGCATTTTAAGCATGCTGACTTAATTTTTTTTTATTTTAGTAGCCCTATCTGAATAATTCATTTTGCATTTTCTCCATAGCTGCAAGAAAGACTGTTGCCAAACTTTTTATGACTATATAGTGAGGATCTAATTTCCTTCTAGATAAAAAACAAAACAAACAAGCTAACAAACCTTTTTTTTTTAATTATTTTCTTTAAGCTCTTACAAACGATCTATTTGAGGATTTTACTAACAGTATCTGCCAAGGCTCTCTAGCTTGTCTCAATGGTAATGTTATGTGTTCCACTATCTCCCCCACACTAATCTCCTTTTTAGAGGCATCAAAACTTAGTTGAACAAACAGCTGTAAAAGTGGGTGTCGCCGGGCGGTGGTGGCACACGCCTTTAATCCCAGCACTCGGGAGGCAGAGGCAGGCGGATCTCTGTGAGTTCGAGGCCAGCCTGGTCTACAGAGCGAGATCCAGGAAAGGCGCAAAGCTACACAGAGAAACCCTGTCTCGAAAAAAAACAAAAAAGAAAAAAACCAAAAAAAAAAAAAAGTGGGTGTCTTTTTTTTATTAAGAAATTTTTTATTCATTTTGCACACAAACCAGAAATTCCCTTCTCTTCCCTCCTCCCACTCCTCCACTCCATCCTTCCCTCCTCAACTCACCACACATTCCATCTTCTGGAAAGGCAAGGTCTCCCATGGAGAGTCAGCAAAGCCTGGTGCATTCAGTTGAGGCAGGTCCAAGCCCCTCCCCCTGCATCAAGGCATTGAAAGGTGTCTCACCATAGGTAATCTCCTGAATAAACTGAGGGGAGGGGCAATAGAGGGTAGGAGAGGGTAATGAGAACAAAAGGGAATGGGATGGTCTACCTGGAACTGGGATGGAGTGGGAGAGCAATAAAAGAGATATCTTGATAGAGGGAGACATCATGGGGATAGGGAGAAACCTGGTGCTAGGGAAGTTCCCAGGAATCCACAAGGATGACCCCAGCTTAGACTACTAGCAGTAGTGGTGATGGTACCTGAGCTGGCCTACCCCAGTAATCAGATTGGTGAAGTTAGTGTCTTAAAATAATAAAAATAATTATTTTATTTAGACATCTTCAATTTGAACAAGGCTGAAAAGAAATGAACATTAGCCATTCAGATAAGGTCAGCAAGGTCCTATTTCAGTGTAGCATTCTCATATAATGGCCAGGCTAACCCTGTCTCTCTGGTAGAATCGCATCAGTGGTCAAGGACCCAGGCATGGTGGCCTCTATTTCTACCTTTACATAATTTCAGAGTTTTCTTATACAATGGCTTCATCACAAGTATTACTGTGATGGTTCAGTTTGGTTCTCAATTTGACTGATTTTGAAATAAATTAGAAGGTAAACCACAGGGCATTTCCGTGAAAGATTGTTTCTGATCAGATTATTGAAGTAGAAAGACCAATCTTAAATGTGGGTTGCATTGTCTAACAGTTGTGCAGATCAAAGATAAAGCAGAGAAGCTTTTGACTTCTTGCATTCAAACTTGCTAGCAAATTCATTTACTTTCTTTTTTGCTGCAGTTTCTACATTCATTCCTTTGTTAATATTAGGATCCAGGTTGAGTTTTAAAACATGCATTGAAGACCACTGGCTTTTTTTTTTTGGTTTTTCGAGACAGGGTTTCTCTGTGTAGCTTTGCGCCTTTCCTGGAACTCACTTGGTAGTTTGGTAGTCCAGGCTGGCCTCGAACTCACAGAGATTCACCTGGCTCTGCCTCCCGAGTGCTGGGATTAAAGGCGTGCGCCACCACCACCCGGCGACCACTGGCTTTCTATAAAACCTCTGAGACTTCAGAATTTGATTGGCTTTCAGAACTACTGAGACATTCAGCTTCAAATGTAGATGTGCGATAGTCATTGATGGGATGCCCAGGACATATTTATGTAAACTATATTCATTCCATCAGTTCTGTTCTTCTAGACAACCCTGACTAATACACGACAACTTGGTCCCACAACCACAGTGGGAAACTCTGAGCAGTTATTCACCACAGTTTCAGAAAACACACAACATACCACTTGCATTATTAAAAAGTAAAAGTATGCAATTGGCCCTAACACACATCATAAAGAGTAGGATGAATAGTTCTTCCCTTCCCTGATCTCCCCAAGCCCTGTGTGTGTGTGTGTGTGTGTGTGTGTGTGTGTGTGTGTGTGTGTCTGTCTGTCTGTCTGTCTGTCTGTCTTCAGTTTTTAAGATTAAAGTACAATTTTATTTAATTATAAATAAAAATAATATGAAATAGATACTATATACAATGAAAACAGAATTCACTCACTGCTGTTATTGGTAACAAACCATTACAAATGCTGAGCATTCTCATCAACAAAGATTTTCTTTAAGATTTGAGATTCTGTGCATCTCATTACCAGTCTCTCAGTATCCTCCTCTATGTAAAAGTCTTTCTGAAAAATAATTTTAGAGCTTCTCAAAGACCTAAACCTTTCAAGTCAGCTATTAGCTGCTATATGTGCAAAGTTTTTACTTTGTCTGCACATCTAGGAATAATAGCTTAATTTCCTTCCCTATCTTAGTAATTGTATCTATGTTCAAGACTGTCTTGAGTTTTTACCTACAGCTGATCCTCAGTCTCTATAAAAGAATGGAAGGTTACAGTGTAGTTCATAACTGTCTGAGTGCATATACAAGGTTCTTTGTAACCCTACTTTTCATATCAGATTCAAAATATAATTGTATAAGACTACAAGTCTAAATTTAAGCTGATTGGCACATAGTGCATAAAGACATAATTTGTAAGATAATAGAGCAAATGAAAAGCAGAAATAAAGGAGCAATAGAGGAGAATATTTTCTATGCTACCGAAAACAGGTTAAAATTAGCCTGAGTTAGATGATTATAAATTTAAAATGTTAATAGGAAAACTTTGGGCAATCATTAAGTAAGAGGACATATCATCTTTGAAATTACACAAGAGGTAAAGGACGTCACAAAAATATGCATTTAATACAAAAGAACTCAATAATTTAATAATTTGGTAACAGGATCATATATATGTGTGTGTGTGTGTATACATATATGTGTGTGTGTGTGTGTGTGTGTGTGTGTGTGTGTGTGTGTGTGAAATATCACAGTGGCAAATGTGAGTATAGACTTGGCAGTAATTACACTAAATTTAAATGTATTAAGTTCTCCAGTTAGAAGACAGAGACCCTCTGAATAAATTTAATAAAATGACACAAACAACATAATTTCATTTACAGATATAAATGGATTGAAAGCTACAGCATGGAAATGATATGTCATGGTAACTAAACAAACCAAGGAGCATCAGATAAAACAAAATAGTTATACAGCATCTTGAATGAACTAAAATGGCATGTGATCATTATAAAAGTTTACTCTATCTTCAGAATAACACCAATATAAACACATATATTTCCAGCACATAACAAACTACGAAGATTAGATCTTTATAGAGTTTATAGCTGCAAAAAATTCAGTTGCATTCCATATGCATGTCAGTATTAAAATTTGAAAAGCCAGCAAAAAGGATGGATAAAGATTTCAGTACAGAAATAAAATAAAGAAAACAAAAATAGAGGAAAACAGTAAATAAAAACTAAATTGTTTGATAAGATTAGAAAAAGACTGAATAAATGAAAATTCATCCTATATTCATAAGTTGAAAGAGTTGTTGTTATTAAAATGGCAATAAACCCCAAACTTGTCAACAGATGGCCTGCATTACTCTGGAAATCACAGCTACATTTACTGGGATAAATTTATAGGCTAATCCTTTAAGGCATGTGAAAAATTAACAATCCAAGAATAGCACAAAAATCTTAGAAAAGCCGGGCGGTGGTGGCGCACGCCTTTAATTCCAGCACTCGGGAGGCAGAGGCAGGCGGATCTCTGTGAGTTCGAGGCCAGCCTGGGCTACCAAGTGAGTTTCAGGAAAGGCACAAATCTACACAGAGAAACCCTATCTCAAAAAACCAAAAAAAAAAAAAAACCTTAGAAAAGAAAAGCAACCACGGAAGACTCGTGCTCTTTGGTTTACAATCTTTCTACAGAAGTAAATATTGTGTACTAGATGACTATGGACAAACCTATAGATCAATTAATGGAAATGAAACCTGAACTAAATCTGCACCTTACTAATTGATGCTTCACCTTAGTGTTGAGAAATATCACTGGAGAAAGAAATATCCTTTCAAGAAATAGTACTGAGACAAGATACCCACATGCCAAAAATAAAATTAAATGACTGTATTAAACCATAAAAAAAAAGCTAACTCAACAAATTAAAGACACAACAAATGACAACAAAATTCTTTAAAGAAAATAAGACCTGGGGTTGGAAAGATGGTTCCAAGTTGAAGAACATATAGAACTTTTGTAGAAGAGCTAAGTTTCATTCCCAGAACCATGTCAAAAGACTCACAAGCATTTCTAAATCCAATTCCTGGAAATTCTGACACCTGTTACTTTCAGAACATCTGAACTCGTGTCCACATAACCACACATACCTATACATGCATATATACATACATATAATTGAATAATAAAATAAAAATAATAAAAATAAATCTTTCTTTAAAAATAAAACAAGACACAAGTCTTTCTGTGCTTGTGACATGTAATGGTTTGTTAATTATGATGTTTAAAACATAAGAAACCAAAAAAAAATAAGCAGATGAATTTATTCAATTAAATTTGGACTGACATTGGGGGCACAAATGTTCTGGGAGTAACCAACTACTTTCTGATTCAATTTAAGTTCATTTCCAGAAGATGAAACCTATACCTGGCACCATCATTGGAGCAGAGAATGTGTAGGTAGAAAAATCATAGATCTCACTACTAAAGTTCTGATAACTGGAACTGGACATAGTATTAAACTAACTCCTAGTTACTTATAATTTTACCCACAGGTTAATGCATATCAAAACAGTCATCTGAGAAGCTTCTTTTTGTTTCTTGGGAAGCTTCCATATTCAATACAAAATAATTAATATGGATAATAATATAATTAATATGACAACTGGTCAAGGTGGAGAGAGTAAGGGCTATGGAATGTTCAGCCCTAAAGAGAACGTCTATATCTCACGTCTTTCTCCTAAGGCTCAGACGACATTGAAAAAGAGAGTCAGGCAGAATGTAAGCCAGAGGTGGTGGGTGACTACAAGGAAATGATGTTTTCTGGACACAGCAGGGCAGTTGAACACATGAACTCACACCAGGTATGCTGTTATGAACAAGACCTATATAAGCCAGGCAAAATCGCAACACGGACAGAGAAAAAGGACACAAAGTTTCACCCCTACCTGAGGAGCCATTGGCAATTGATAACTGTGGAGAGAGGAGCACTCATTTTTTTTTTTTTTAATTTTTATTTTGCAATACAATTCAGTTCTACATATCAGCCACAGATTCCCTTGTTCTCCCCCCTCCCGCCCCGGGAGCACTCATTTTAAGAGCTGGCCTCTGTCCGCTTCAACAAGCTTCTGTGGATGGCCACAGACATAGGGGTATATTTGAAAGTAAGATTTGGACCCAATAGTTTTTGTATTTTTAATAAAGACACAAAATCAGGTGGGAAGGGAACGGTAGTTGGATGTCCAAGCTTGAGGATGGGCAGAATATCATGAAAATACATTGTATGAAATCATGGAGAATTAATTTTTAAAAGTGTGATTAAAAGACATGAAATGACTAAACTGTTTCAATAAATATCTTGCTGGATCAGCACCCAATACATTTTCTTGAATGAAGACAGATCCAATATACCCTTAAAAAAAAAAAAGACTTACACTTATTGAATCCTAATGAAAAAAGAAAACTATTACATATAAAAAAGAGCAGTAAAATAATGGCATAGAGCAATGAAAAACAGATTTATCAATAGAAACACATTACATTAATAGCAAAGGGCAGTAGCTATTTAGATGTTTAAATATATACAAGGAACTAAAGGAAAATGCAAATATAATATTGAAATTACATAATCACGAATGAAAAGCCAAGTCTAACTTCAGAAAAATGAAAAGCAAAGTATCTTTTTTTAATTAAAAAAATTAATTCATTTTACATATCAACCACTGATCCCCCTCTCATCCCTCCTCCTGCTTCCCCCACCCCCACCCAACCTTCCCAACCTATCCCTCGTCCCCTCCTCCAAAAGGATAAGTTCTCCCATAGGGGGACAGCAAAGTCTGGTACATTCCGCTGAGGCAGGACAAAGTCCCTTCCCCCCTGCATTACAGGTGAGCAAGGTGTCTGACCATAGGTAATGGGATCTAGGAAACCAGTTCATGCACAGAGGATAGATCCTGATCACACTGCCAGGGGCTCCTCCAACAAACCCAGCTACACAACTGTCTCACATAAGCAGATGATCTAGTCCAGTCCCATGCAGGTTCCACAGCTGTCAGTCTAAAGTACATGAGTTCCTATGAGCTTGGTTCAGTTGTCTCTATAGATTTCCCCATCATGATCTTGACCCCGCTTACTCATATAATCCCTCTTTCCTCTCTTCAGTTGCATTCCTGGAGCTCACCCTGGTGCTTGGTTGTGGGTCTCTGCATCTACATCAGTTACTGGGTGAAGGCTCTATGATGACAAGTGGGTATTCACCAATCTAATTACCACGGTAGGCCAGTTCCGGCACACTCACCACTATTGCTAGTAGTCTAATCAGGGGTTGTCCTTGTGGATTTCTGGGAATTTCCCTAGCACCAGGTTTAAGTTAAAAAAAAAAAAAAAACACAAACACATTGGGATGAAATTTACTATGAAACAAGTTATTGATGTTCTTAAAAACATAGAGATAAACAGATTTTCTGTTTTTTTTTTCTTTTTTAGAGAGAAGGAGGAGAGAACATGAAGTTGGGGAAGATGTGGAATGAATTGAGGAGTGGAAAGCACATGATCAACATATAGTTTATCAAAAATTTAAATTAAAAAATTAAAAGTACTAATCAAATATAGTCACAAATATGCACCAAATTTAAAAAAAAAATACAAACAAGAAGAACGCTGAGCACAAACTCAAGAAACATGGATCAAAATAAAATGGTTTCACATAAGGGAAATGGGGATTACAAATGAAAAGGAGAGATAGGTCAGCAGTTAAGAGCATTTGCTGCTCTTCCAGAGAACCTGAATTCAGTTCTCAGATCCCATATCAGGTTGCTCATGATCATTTCTAACTCCAGCTCTAGGGGATCTGTATCTACAGGCACCTGCACTCAAGGTTGCAGATACACACACCTACACATAATTAAAGACAATAGAAATAAATATTTTAAAAAATGGAAATGATAAAAAGGAAAAAAAAGCAGCATTTAAGTAAGTACTTGTTAAAACTTTTCTAATTTGATGAGACAATACACCTTTTTCCATATCAGAGAAACTGGTTAGTGAACAAAAAGTGAGACATTATCTCTCTCTCTCACACACACACACACACACACACACACACACACACACACAAGCAAAAGCACATTTACACACTCCATGTGAAAGGTACTGAAAGCCATTGATACAAAACTCCAAAAGCAATTGACACATTGAGCTCAGAGGAATAAAAACAGAAATTGCAAGGGAATTATTATCAGAAACTATACAGGGCAGATAATTTTAAAGTACTGAAAGAATTTCAAAACTGTTAACTTGGAATACTACATCAAGGAAGCATTTCGGAATATTGAAAGCAAAAGAACAATATTTCAAGTCAGCACAGGAAAAGAGAATTCACGCACAGTCAAATTAAGTAACACTAAGGTGAGAATAGTATAAAAGTTAAAAAGAAATATTGGCAATAGTACACAGTTTTAAGGATGCTGTGCAGCTGGAAAGATGAAATGATATTAATGGAGACACCAACTGATTTTTAAATAAACCTAAAATCCTGTAGCAACTACCAAAATAAGACTTCAACACATTAACCAATAGAGAAGATATGGTTGAGATACAAAGAGTTCAACCAAATGAGTATGGAAAATGGATCAAATATATGGGACCAATACTTAGAGAAGAGAACAATATAAAACATAAATGCAACTGTATCAATAATTCTATTAAATGCAAATTATCTAAATGCACTGTCCTGGTTGGTGTTTGTCAACTTGACAATAATCATAGGTGTATCTGGGAAGAGAAAATCCTTAACTGAGAAAATTCCTTCATAAAATTGTTGTAGGGAGGTTTGTAGGACATTTTCTGAAATAGTGATTGATATGTGAGTTCCCAGTCAACAGTGAGGAGTGCCACACCTAAGTATACAGTCTTGGGTGATAAAAGAGAGATAGATGAGCAAGCCACAAAGAGCAATACATTAATGTTTACAGTTACTGCTTATTTATCAACTAAAATAAATGTAACAGAGATCCATAGCAAAGAGTAAGAGTAATCCAATGAAAACATTAAAATTTGTATTATAAGAAATAAAGTAGATTCAATGCAGGAATGTAAGCAGAAGTAGAAAAAGAAGACAAAGGGACAATGAATTTAGAAACCCAACAGTAATAAGTGTTATATAATTAAAACAGAGCTCAATAATGCAAAAAGAAAACTAACATAATAAACAGAAAAAATTAACCAACTACAAGTATAGCTTAAAAATTATCACTATATCAATAATTGATTAATTTGAGAGGAAAACAGTTTCTAGACTACTCACATACTATCACTTTATTTAGTTTCCATGCCAAAGTCATACACATTCATGTTTTGTTTATCATGGACATATGGAAGATTAGTGTAGAAATCAGATAACTAAGGAATTCTTTGAAATAGGAAAAGGAAATCAAAGATCAGTCTTTGAACAGTTTAATAACAAATGTAAAAACATTTAGGTGCCTTAAGATTCAGATATGGCTAGGTCTTGAGGAAGATTGATTGCCAATTTTCTGAGAAACTGCCATACTAATTTTAACAGTGGTTGCACAAGTTTGCACTCCCACCAACAGGGGAAGAATGTTTCCTTTGCTCCGCATCCTCTCCAACATAAGCTGTCTTTAGTGTTTTTGATCTTAGCAATTCTGACAGGTGTAAGATAGTGTCTGAGAATTGTTTTGATTTGCATTTCCCTGATGACTAAGGATGTTGAGCAATTCCTTAGTTGTCTTTTGGCATTGAGATTTTTCTGTTGAGAATTCTCTGTTTAGCTCTGTAACCTATTTATTAATTATATTGTTAGGTATTTTGATGTCTAGTTTCTTGAGTTCTTTATTTATTTTGGAGGTCAGCTCTCTGTCAGATGTGAGGTTGGTGAAGATAATTTCCCATTCTGTAGGCTGTCATTTTGTCTTATTGACCGCATCCTTTGCACTACAAAAGCTGCTCAGTTTCAAGAGGTCTCATTTATTAATTGTTGCTCTCACTGTCTGTGCTACTGGTGTTATATTTAGGAAGTTGTCTCCTGTGCCAATGTGTTCAAGACTACTTCCTACTTCCTCTTCTATCAAGTTCAGTATAACTGGATTTATGTTGAGGTCTTTGATCCACTTGAACTTGAATTTTATGCATGGCAACAGATTTGGATCTATTTGCAATCTTCTACATGTTGACATCCAATTATGCCAGCACCATTTTCTGAAGATGCTTTCTTTTTTCCATTGTACAGTTTTGGCTTCTTTATCAAAAATCAGGTGTTCATACATGTGCAGATTAATGTCATGGTCTTCAATTCTATTCCATTGGTCCACATGTGGGTTTTATGGCAGCAACAGGCTGTTTTTTATTACTATAGCTCTATAGTAGAGCTTGAAGTCAGCGATAGTGATGCCTCTAGAGGTTGCTTTTTTGTATAGGCTTCTTTTAGCTATTCTGGGTTTTTTTTTTCCATATAAAGTTAAGCACTGTTCTTTCCAAGTCTGTGAAAAATTGTGTTGGTATTTTGATGGGGATTGCATTGAATCTGTAGATTGCTTTTGGTAAGACTGCCATTTTTACTATGTTAATACTACCTATACATGAGCATGGGAGATCTTTCCATTTTCTGCAATTTCTTTCTTTGGAGACTTAAAGTTCTTGTTATACAGGTTCTTCACTTGCTTAGTTAGAGTTATCACAAGTTTTTTTTTATATTATTTGTGACTATCATAAAGGATGATGTTTCTCTGATTTCTTTCTCAGCCCATTTTTCATTTGTATATAGTAGGGCTACTATTTTTTTTTAGTTAATCTTATATCCTGACATATTACTGAATGAATTTATCAGCTGTAGGAGTACCCTGGTAAAATTTTTGGGGTCACTTATGTATACTATCATATCATCTACAAATAGTGAAAGCTTGACTTCTTTCTTTCCAATTTTTACCCCTTTCATCTTCTTTTGTTGTCTTATTGCTCTGGCTAGAACTTCATGTACTGTATTGAATAAATATGTGGAGAGTGGATAGTCTTGTCTTGTTTCTAATTTTAGTGGAATCACTTTGAGTTTGTCTCCATTTAATTTGATGTTGGCTGTTGGCTTGCTGTAAATTGCCTTTATTATGTTTAGGTATGGTCCTTGTATTTCTGATCTCTCTAGGACCTTTATCATAAAGAGGTGTTGGATTTTGTCAAAGGCTTTTTCAGTATCTAGGAAGGACATATGGATCGCCCAGCAAGGAGAAATATATGAGATCTACAGGAGCAAACTGGGGGTTTGGGGCACTAATGGAGGGCAAGCGATGGGGCATGAGAATATAGGGGAATAGGACATTAGAGCTGAAACAGGGACAGAGTGAGAGAACAAAGAAAGATACCACAATAAATGAAGACATCATGGGAATAGGGAGAAACAGAGTGCTAGGGAAGTTTCCAGTAATCCACAAGGATGGCCCCACCTTAGACAACTGGCAATAGACAAGAGGGTGCCTGAACTGGCCTACTCTGGTCATCACATGGCTGAATACCCTAACTGTCATCATAGAGCCTTCATCCAATGACTGATGGAAGCAGATGCATAGATCCACTGCTGGGCAACAGGCCGAGCTCCAGGTGTCCAGTCAATGAGAGAGAGGAGGAATTCTATAAGCCTTAACATGGAGACCATGATGGGAAAATGTACAGAGAGGACCAGCCAAACTAGTGAAAATGCATGAACTGTGGACCAATAGCCGAGGAGCCCCCATGGTTCTGAACTAGGCCCTCTGGATAGGCAAGACAGTGGTTTAGCATGAACTGTTTAGGGGCCCCTAGGCAGTAGGATCGGTACCCATCCCTGGTGCATGAGCCTGCTTTTTGGAGCCTAGTGCCTATGTTGGGACACTTTGCACAACCTTGGTGCAGGGAGGAGGGGCTTGGACCTGCCTCAACTGAATGTACCAGGCTCTACTGACTCCCCCTGGGAGGACTTGACTTGGAAGAGGTGGGAATGAGGAATGGATCAGGGGGAAAGCTGGGGGCAGCAGGAGGGAGGAGAGGGGAATCTGTGGTTGGTATGTAAAATGAATAAAAAAATCTCTTAATAATAAATAATGATTCAGATATAGAAGTAAATATAGATGTAGTTGTAGATACCAATGCATATACAGAGATATAAATGTGGATGTTGATATAGATGCAGATGCAGATAGAGGTGAAGATGTCAATTTCAGTACAGATGCAGATGCAGACATAGATACAGATATGGCTGCAGATACAGGTATATTTCAGGATAAGACTAGAAGACCCAATATGGATTTAGAAAAGGAACAACAAAGTGGGCATGTCTGAGTTTAAGATTTCTGTAAGATCTTATATAAAGGTTATTATATAAACATATATTGCATACATATATCTTTACATTTATCTAATTGTATATTTAAAATCAGTAATTTAATTTTTCAAAGCAAGTGTTGTTTTCTTTTTCACTGTTACTGCTACTGTGGTGTGTATGTGAGTGTGTATTTTTGTGTGTGTGTGTGTGTGTGTGTGTGTGTGTGTATGTGTGTGTATCTAGGCATGGTGTTTTTGTGAGTGGGAGGGGCAAGCACGTGTCTGGGCTCCGTTCACCTCTCTATTGAGGACAAAAGACAACCCTCAGGCACTTACTTTCTTTCCTCATTGAATTCTAAGTATCAAATTCATGTCATGGCTTGCTCAGCAAGTGCTTTTACCCACTGAGCCATCTTGCTGGCCCCAGTGTTTTAACTTTTTGCAAATTATAGTTGTTCAAATTTCATCTAAAGAGTCTGGAGCTGCACGTTTGGAGTGGTGGATCAGTATAAGTCTTCCTTTCCTTGACCACCTTTCCAAGTTGCTATAAGCCAGTTCCGTATACTTGGTAAGCCATCTGTAGCAAGTGAGACAATGACTATCATGTTAACATAATTGTTCAGAATGATTTGAACTCTGCCATCATTTGTTGAAACTTTAGGAGATTCAGGGATTCTGGAGATGTCTATTGTGGAAACCTCTCACTTGGTTGAACTATGGCTGTGGGATTTACCACTTCCCCTATGTATTATCACTTCCCTTATGTATTATCACTTCCCATGAAGTATTACTACTTCTCCTTGGACTACCACTTCCCCTATGCATTGCCACTTCTCCTGTGGATTTACCACTTCCCTTATGTGTTACCACTTCCTGTGAGGATTACCACTTCCTGTATGTATTATCACTTCCCATGTGGATTGCTATTTCTCCTGTGGATGGACACTTCCCTCATGAATTACAACTTGCCCTACATTGTAAGGGAGTAAACATTTTAGTGCAGAGCAATAGATAAGCAACCATGCTCTAAGAATTTTACATAGAAAATGAAATACTGAGTGAAATGCTACATGATATATGGGATTCTGTGTGTATCCATTATAAATTATAATCTCTTATCAAATATTCCATAATGAAGGACCAAGTCTTCACTGCTATGCATTGCTGGGAGGAAGTGAAATTAAATTCTTCATTGACTGAAAGGTACAGTTCTGTCGAATATTAAAACTTATTCCATAGAGACTCTATTTTATCGATAGAATTTCTATGAATAAAAGTTTGATTTTTTTAGTCCAAAAATGGAAATTTTACATATTCTTCAAACTATACTATCATAAAAACTATGGAAATGACTGGTGATACAGTTTAATTGCTTACTATTTTCAATAATCATTGTCAATAAGATAGATCTTCTGAAGAATTACTAAAGTCTTTAGTTATATAAATATTTAAGTTGATAATTCACAGTCATGCTGCCACAGATTTTAAGTGAATGTCTATATAAATTGAAATATTATTGAAATATTTTTTAATAATTTCTGTTAAAAGGAATATATATATATATATATATATATGTATTCCATACTTTCTTGCTTCCTTGACTGTCAAAGGGAAATAGGTTTTGATTTTTTTCTTTTATTTCCAAATAAGGAAAGATGGAAACAATTGAATTGTATCTAGCTATGATTTATTAGCAAATTGTGTGTGTGTTTATGTGTGTGTGCATGTGTTTTGCAAAAGGTAATTACACAAGATAGGTACTTCCAAGAACAATTTCTTAAATAAAAAATCATGAAATAAACACACTTACTGTTTGACTTGGAACAATTTCAAACATAAGAAGACTTTAAAATTCAATAAAAGAAGCCGGGCGATGATGGCTCAAGCCTTTAATCCCAGCATTCGGGAGGCAGAGGCAGGTGGATCTTTGTGAGTTCGAGGCCAGCCTGGGCTACCAAGTGAGTTCCAGGAAAGGCGCAAAGCTACACAGAGAAACCCTGTCTCGAAAAACAAAAACAAAAACAAAAAAAATTCAATGAAGAAAGGAAAGAGCACAGCATATTCAGCAAGAGAATTGTTATTTCACAATAAACAAATTACATATTTGGGAAGTGTCTGCAAGATCAACTTGAAAGAGAGTTGACAACCACAGACTGACTGTGAAGCACATATGACATTGGACATGGAAACGAGAGAGGAAATAATGTTTTGTTTACCAACAGAGAAGAAATACAAGACCAAAAAACAAAATGAGGAAACTTCAAACCTTAGGAATCTGCCAATAGTCTCCAGAAGCTGAGAAGAAATTGCAAACAAAGAAATCTTAATTTGCTTTTCACTGAAGTATCATAGTTTGAACCTGTGATATTTTCTAGACCCTTCAAATATGTACAGGTCTCTTTTTCAGGTAAATAAGCACAGAAGATGACTAGTCCCTCCTTTGAATTTAGTAAAAAAAAAATATATAAATTTTGCACTATCAAATGCACATATATTGTTCTGAGATTGAATGAAAATGTGGGCTGCACAGTTCAGATTTGGTGCTCATTCTGTTCTCTATTTTCTTTCTTTTTTAATGCATTTATTTGTTATAGTTCAAGAATATCATTGCTCTTCCTGTATGTACATATGTGCAAAACTTGCATGTCTGTTGCCTTCAGTGGACTGAAGAGGGTGCCAGATGCCCTGACACTGGAGCTGCAGATGGTTGGGAGCTCCCATCTGGGTACTGGGAATCTAATCTAGGTCTTCTGCAAGAGCAAGGGTTTTTTAACTGCAGAGCCATCTCCAAAGCCACTAATTCTGTATTTTCTTACCTTCTTGTAATTTACCCGAATGAGTGTCCATATTGTTTGGATAAAGGCAGTCTCTAGAAAACTACATAAATCAAATTCTGTCTCTGGGGCCCCAGTAGATTCACACTGGTCCTCTTGGGCACACATTTTCTATACTCTGATTTTATAAAACCTCCAAGGTTGTTGCTAAATATTTAGCATCACTTAACTGAATTCAGTTTTCAAATCATAAGTTGACTTTGGTATTTCATTCACCCTATGTTTGTATTTGTTACAATTCTCTTTATATTCATTGGATTGCTTGTATATTCTTTAAACTTCTAAATTTCTTTGAGGAAGCTTATGGATATTGTTTCAATTTCTGTGTCCTGGTGTATATAGGTGATTCTCATTGGAGAGCATTCAGTAGTACTGGTGGGTATTGGAGGAGCACATATTATTTTGGCCTTTCACGTTGTTTATCTTATTGTGATGAGACCTGGGCTTGGGGACTTCTTTTATTGATTATATATCTGATCGAGATTCTAGGCTTACTCAGTTGGGTGGAAGTTTTATTTTGTTTTGTTTTGTTTTTGTTGTAGCCCAAGCTTAGTATATTTCAGATCAGATATGAGAAGCCTGTAGGTCAGTTCTTTACAATCTCATTGTTGATTTTTGATTGATGGAGTGTGGGGGATTCCTATTAAGTCACAAGCAAGAGTATGTACATAGGACAAATGGCTGCATCTGGTAAGCAAGCTCTATTTCCTGAGCTATGGTTAGAAGCTTGAGAATACTATGTGTGAGCAAGTTTCATGGACACTCATAAGGCTAGCCTGGCATGCGATGTGTGAGACTAAGGATAGGCCTGAGGGTTGAGGATGGTGCTAATAGGCAATCTTCTAGGTACTCACTAGGTTGGACCAGTGCAAAAATGTATGAGGCAGGCTAAGCCTGGAGGTTGATATGTCTTGGGTGTGCTATGGTCCAGTTGACTCATCAGACTGACCTAGTCTTCAGAACAGAGGAAGCATGTAGTTTGGGAAGGGTGCAGGCAGGGTAGGGTACAGGAACTCATCAGATTGATTCAGGGCACAATATGTTTGGCCCGGGAAAGATCTGAAGGTTGGATACAGTACATGTGGCTAGGCTTAGAAGATCTGATCATACTGGGGTGGTACACAACGTGTACAACTAGGGTAAAGCCTGGAAATTGGGAAAAAATGCAGATGGGCTAGTGTCCTTTACAGAACACACCCTGTGGTTTGAGTGCTAGGTGAGTCTATATCCTGTCAAATTGACATTATTAACTATCACAGACAGAGAAAAATAACCTGTATAAAATAACAGAATTACAGGTTATCCTTGAGCACTAGACTGGTATAAGAATCAAGAACAGTCAGAAGAATACTCATAAGCAAGGGAAGATGAAGCAAAGAGAGGATATAAATTTGAAGAGTGAGCCTGACTGGGAAATACTTTGACCTGAGCTGGATCTTTTTCTTTGTGTCTGACACACAAGTCAGTACATTTCCATGTCTGTTTGAATGTGTACAACAGAAGCCCAGAACTTCTTCTAAGCAGAGAGAGAAACAAAACTCTCATTAAGCAGAAAGAAATGTGTAGGAATACGAGGAGACAAGTTGGCCTTGGAGAGAGTTGAGCAGCTGCTCTCAGAATGGGGATCCAAAGTGACAACAGCACAGTGCTCAGGACTTGTTATAAATGGTGTTTCTCTGATGTCACTCAAGAGCAATCTTCTCAGGGGGCAACAATTAGTAATGGCTCTTCAATAAGCAATCTAGTGTTATGATGCATAGTAACATTTACAAGCCATTAAAATCCTTCCTTTTCACTTTAGTCAAAAGAGAGTGGTTACTAGGTGACTATATTACATAGTGTTAATCTGCAAAAGCATATATAGTAAGGTACTAAAAATAATATCCAAGAGCCTAAGTGTTGCAAGAATTTGATTCGTTTTAGAAATCATTCAGAATCCTTGCTAAGTGGCAGAGGGATCCTAATTACCATGTTATAACTCTTGAACAAACTCAAATCCCTGATGCCATTAACTTTCTTTGTCAAGTAACCAAAGCAACATCTTCATTATACATTGTCATGAGCTTTACCTTTTAGTACAATAGTCAATATTTTTCTGGCAAAACTCAGTTACGTTGAAGTGGAGCAAGGTAAAACATCTGTAGAGAGTTTCTGGATCAATGTCATAAGAGTTTTAAATGGAACCTGAGACTAATTTAGCTCAAAGTGTTATGTGACTGTTCATGCAAAATTTTAGAACTAGTTGTGAATACTAGCAACAACTGACAAGTATTAAGTGATAGCTTTCATAGTCTCCTTGGAGCATATATCTACATGGGCCTCTAAAGAGTGTTTTAAGAGTTTATGTGAATGAATATGCGAGTGTGTGTGTGTGTGTGTGTGTGTGTGTGTGTGTGTGTGTGTGTGTGTGAGGTCTCAGTTAATACTCACAAACATCCTAAGAGCTCACCATCAATATGATAGCAACCCCAGGGCATCATCTGGTAAATGTTAAGTAGTTTATGGAAAGAGAGTTGCTTCTTAAGAAAAAAACACCATTATAGGCAATGAACTGTCTATAGAAATTTGATAAAAATTTGAAATTCTTTATTAAAGTTATTCAATTCAATTCAAATTCAAATATGATAAGGGCTATTTTAGAAAAAAATAAAGAACAGTAACATTAAAGATACTGTTACCAAAATAATTATAGCATTAAAGATTTTTATACAGATTCTCTTCTGAAATATCTAAATTGTTTACATTTATGATGTTAATCTATTTGATCAAAGATATTCATGTCTATGTATAAATGTATCTACTTACATATATGTACACAAAAGTGGAATGGATATATTTTCTATCTCCAAAAATATTAAATATAAACAAAACCATTTTTATTGCTCAGATTTATATTACAAATATTGATTCTTATGTTGTAAAGTCTTACAGGATTTAGCAAATACAAGACATATTTGTCTAGTTGAATGCAGTATATGGCTTATCATTAGCACTCCATCTATATTAGCTTAAAATAAGATCACTTTGGTATAGCTGCCTCAGAAATAAAAACACCACACAATTATTTAAAACAAACGACTCAAACACACAACCACTAGTCTATCCTCTGTGTATCCTAGCCTACCAGGCACATGTGTAAACATGTGCAAATGTGGGTATAGTATAAAATTGAGAAAGGAGAACAAGTGAGAGCAAAATGAGGTAAAGAGGAAGAACAGAACACAGACAAAAGGACACAAGATTTAGAATGCAAAGCAATTATTTTGTTCCTAGTTTTAAGTCTATAATATTGATCTTGAAAGTGTAAAACCCTAAAAAAATCACTCCACAGCTTCAGAATGGTCAATTTAGTTGTGGAGAAGTTCACTGAAATACATTGAATTTGGATCTGGACAAATGATAAAGTTGGTTTCTCCCTATATCCTAGCTGAATAATTCAATCGTGTGTTGTTTTTTAATCAAAATATTCTATTTTTGGAACCTATTCCCTGTGGAGGGATACCTTACTCAGCCTCAATCCATCGGGGAGGGGCTTGATTCTGCTTCAACTTGATATGCCAGACTTTGTTGACTCTGAATGGGAGGCCAAACACTCTCTGAGGAGTAGATCAAGGGTGGGGTGGAAGGAATGTGGGGGTGAGCAAGAGGAGGGGAGGGAGGAGGAACTGTGGTTGGTATGTAAAATGAAAAATAAATTTTTAAAAAGAAAAATATTCTATTACATGAGTTAAAGACTTTACATATTATTTGTCTCATAAAAAGGTAAACAATTCTTCTTGTCCTTTATAATCAGGAATGGAGCCTTGGAAAGATCAGCCTGTAAGAAGCCTGAAACAGGAGGTAGGAATTTTTAGGGCAGAGGGGCTTGCATCTGCCTTAGCTGAGTGTGCCAGGCTCTGCTGACTCCCCATGGGAGACCTTGCCTTGGAGGAGGTGGGAATAGATGGGGTTGAGTGGGGAAGGCTGAGGGGCAGGAGGTGGGAGGTGAGGGGAATCTGTGGTTGGTATGTAAAATGAATAGAAAATTTCTTGATAATAATAATTTTTTTAGAAGAAAAAAATAAAACAGATCACAAAAAAAAACTTATTGTATGGAAATAATCTAGGTAAGAGGTAATGGGGATTTCAAAGGTAGTTCAAAGAATCAGGAACAAGAGATGTTTCAGTTTGGAGTCAATAGTAAGTCAGGTACAGATGTACAAAATTGTGGCTGACATAAAATTTCGAACTGAGAAAAGTCCCCCTTCATTGTGTAGTTGCCCCAAGACAAGTGCATCTCCTGAGAACAGCATGTATGGCTCTCTGAAGCTCCTTACAGTCTTAAAATTCTATAATTTTATAAAAATACATTTGGAAATTAAAGAAAATGGATATTTTTCATGAATGTAGCAAGTGCATGGAGAAAGGTGTTGGAAATATATTTTCCATCATGCCCAAGGTCAGATTTTGACAGTTTTTCGTATTGCATTTATAAACACACACACTCCAAGTACAAGGCCATCTGATTCACTCCTTGTCTATAATCTTTTTAGCCATTCACTGGCCACTGATTTGCTGCATCACTTTAGCAAGTGTAGCCTTGTAAGTTTGAGCAACTGGATTATGATTTCTAGAATCTCAGGTGACAATCGCTATTCGGAATTGAGTAAAATCTTCAAGGTCCACACCTATCACTTCAGCAGTGAGATAGATTCTCTTCTATTCCATCGAAGAATTACAAAATATAAAGCCAAGGGTGAAAGGAAAAGTATTTTGATTGGAGCAATGTTTGTTACTCTATCAACAGCAGGTGTACTGGCTCAAGGATTTTCTAATTTCCTATTTCTGTATTCAGACAATTAAGTGGCTTTCATTCTCTTCCAGAATCTGACCCCACATAACTAACCAAATCTTCCTCTTTTCACTTCTGATTTATCCTCCAGTCGAGTCCCCTCTCCACCTACACTGGTCATGCTCTTTCATCTGGATAGCTTCCTATTTGTTCTTCCCTGAATGGATAGACTTCCCCTCCGCAAATAATGTTTTCAGAGGAGTTACTCCAGGTCCCCCTCTCTTCGGACTTTTCTAATTAATTCATAGGGTCCATATTCCCCACATTACAGATCATTTGGTGAATATACCCATGATTAACTGCACTGTTTTATTAATATTAATTACTTCAACTAAAAAATAACAAAAATATAAACACATGTAGAGATCAGAAGTCACTTACTTAGAATCAATCTTCATTCTGCTAGCTGATCTCCTGGGATCAAACTCAGGCTAATAGGTCTGCCCATGTTTCTCTCTGCCCAAGGATCCATGTCACAAGACTAACTAGATGCTTTGTTATGTTTTGTTTCCATATGCTTTTTGTAGCACCTTTGCTTATTATTGGGCTATAACAGCATAGTCTTATGATTTATTATACACTTATCTCTCCAGTGTCACTAGAAGAAATCGAGACACACTCTTTTAATTAACGTTTAATTCACATATATAAATGTTTTGCCTGAATGTGTGTATGAGTACAATGTGCATGCCTGGTGCATGTAAAGGTCAAAAGAAGGTGTTGGATCCCTGGAAGCTGGAGTTACAGAAGGTTGTGAACTACCAGGTGAGTTCTGGGAACTCAAGCCCAGTCTACTGAAAAGAAAGTGCTTTTTTTAAAAAAATAAAAACTCTTATCTGTAACTATCAAATAAAAGATTGTTTCCTGTTCTAGGAATTTTACAACGAGGTAAGCAGAAAAAAAAAACAAATATTGCTTTATATTTGGTGTAGCATTCCTAAGATTATTGCAGAAGGATTTGTCATGGTGGCTTTTCTGCAATTAACCCAACATATCTCTTTCAGTCTGTTCTAATTATGTTGAGCTGATAGTAAGAAGAAATCTAGTAATGATGGAATGTGGAGTCTAGGCAGGCCATTTGCTTCATTTTTTTTTCATCCCTTTACTTTTTCACTGTCCTTATATAGTCTTTTTACTTTAGTGTTCCAGGACATGGAAGAGGAGTCATCTATCTCAGGTGGTGAGAGAGCAGGAGAATACTGTTTAAATGTTTAATCTCCACAAAAATTCATGCTAAATTATTTTAAAATAGATACTTTTCTCATATTATATTTCCCAACCAGTTTCCTTTCCCACCCTACTTCTAATCTCTCCCATCTCCCTTCTCCCCCAGATTTAACCCTCCTCCATTTCCTCTTCAGAAAAGAGAAGGCCTCCAAGAGACAACAGCCAAAATCAGATACAGTAAGACAAGGTGAAGGCCCTCCCATCAAGGCTGAACAAGGCAACCAAATAGGAGTAAAAGAGTCTCAAGAGAAAGCCAAAGAGTGAGAGATGAATCTGCTCCCACTGTTAGGAGTCCCACAGAACACCAAGCTAATAGCCATAATATGTAGGCAGAGGACCTGACACAGAGCATGCAGGCTGCTTGCATGCTGTTTGAGTCTCTGTGAGTCCATATGAGCCCTGCTTAGTTGATTCAATGGACCATATTTTCCTGGTGTCCTCCATCCCATATGACTCCTACAATCTTTCCTCTCCCTCTTCTGTGGTGTTCCTGGATCTCTGAGGGGAGGGACCTGTTGAAGACCTCCAATTTAGACTCTGGATAGCCTAGAAACCTAGGGTAGAACCAAACACTACTGGCCAAAAAGAAAAAAAAAATCAATGAAGTGATTACCAATGATATTCTGCTATACTCATAGATCAGTGCCTTATCCAGTCACCATCAGAGAGGATTCTTTTGAAAGCAGGTGACAGTGGTTGCAGAGACCAATAGCCACACATTATGGAGAGAGAGACTCTTGTTGAAATTTTATTGCCAGGATAAAGCATAAGCTGGGTTTTGGGAAAATAAATGCATCATGAGGCTTCCATCTTTATGAATGCCATTGGATGATATTTTAAAAGTCTTCTGGGAGAGCTAATTCCATATTCCTGTAAGCTTCTATCATTGGAAGATAGAATGTCCCTTCTCTCAGAAGAATACCACATTTAAGGTGCCATCATGGAAGCTGAGAGTAGCCCTCCAGTAGACCACTACACCTTTCAGCAATTAGACCTTGAAATCGCTCTTCTCCTTCTCCTTCCCCTTCACTTTCCCCTTCCCCTTCTCCTTTGCCCTCTCCTTGTTCGTCCTCTTCTTCTCTTTCTTCTCATTCTTTTGTTGAAAACGAATGTTTTTATCGCATAATATATTCTGATTGTGGTTCCCTTCCCACTACTTCTCACTTTCTCCTCACCTGTACTCGCATCCAGATACACTGTTTTTCTGTCTCTCCTTAAAAAACACAGGCTTCAAAGGTATAGTAATAAAATAAAATAAAATAAAATAAAATAAAATAAAATAAAATAAAATAAAATAAAATAAAATAAAACTAATGCCCTGGAATGGACAACTTGATCACTCATATTCACATCCTCACCCACTCACAGTTTACTCAGGAAACCATTTCCCTTTCCCAGGGAAATTCAGGTGTCCCCCCTTGAACTGTCCTTGTCATCTAGACTCTCTGGGTCTGTGGATTGTAGCATGATTATCATTTACTTTACAGCTAATATTCATTTATGAGTGAGTACATATCATGTTTGTCTTTACTATACATACAATGGAGGGCTAATATAAAAAAGACTACATATCAAAAAAGCCACAAATAACCCAATTAAAAGTAGAGTATAGATCTAAACAGAATTCTCAAAAGAGGAAACTCAAATGGCTAAGAATCACTTAAGAAATGTTCAGCATTTAGTCAACAGGGAAATGCAAATAAAAACTACTTTGATATTTCATCTTAAACCTATCAGAACAGCTAAGATCATAAATCAAGTGACAGTTCATTCTGGTGAGGACATGGAGTAAAGGGAACCCTTATTCATTGATGGTAGGAGTACAAACTTGTACAACCACTATGGAAATCAGTGTGTTGGTTCCTCAGGAAGAGGAAACCAAGGTAAGTTATGCCATCTTGGGAACATACCCCAAAGACTCTACAAACTACTATAGAGATACTATGGTGATACATGCTCATCCATGTTGATTGCTGCTTTATTCATAATAGCCAGAAGTTGGAAACAATATAGATGACCCTCAACAGAGGACTGGATAAGGTAGTGCATTTGGGGTCAGGTAGAAATCTGGAACAAGGAAATCCCCAGGTAACTGCAAGGATGACCCTAGCTAAGACTCTTAGCAGTAATGGATACATACCCTGAACTGTCCATCTCCTGTGATGAGGCAAGACTTCAAGTGGAGGGATTGGGACACCATACCAGCCACATAACCTCCGACCTATAGTCTGTCCTGCCTATGAGATGTGCTGAGGTAAGAGTGGCCTAGTGATTGAAGGAGTGGCCAACCAATAGCTGGCCCAGCCTGAAACACATGCCATAACAGTGAGCCCACCCCTGACAATTTATGAAGTGTAAGAACCAAGAGGCTGGATGGCCCAGACATCTAGGATAGAACCAAATACAATTGGAGAAAAAAATCAATGTAATGATGCCTGATGACATCCTACTATTCTCATATATTGGTACCCCAATTGTCATGAGAAGGGCTTCCTCCAGTAACTAATGGAAACAGATGCAGAGACCCGCATTGAAACATTAGACCAAGTTTGGGGAATCCTGCTGAGGAGAGGAAAGAAGAATTGTTAAGAGCCAGTGGGGTCAAGGACATCACATGAAAACCCACAGAATCAAATAAGCTTGGTTCATAGCAGCTCACAGAGTCTGAATAAACAGCCAGGGAATCAGCCTGGGACTGACTTAGGCCCTTTACATATATGTGACAGTTGTGTAGCATTGTCTACTTGCAGGACTCCTAACAGTGGGAACAGGGGCTGTCCCTAATATGTTTAGTTCCTATTTTGGGGAAACTATTTTTCGTACTGGGTTGCCTTGCCTAACCTTAATTCAAGGGGAGGGGTTTAGTTCAATGAATTTGATATGCCATGTTTTGTTGATATCCATGGGAGGATGGATATCACCTTCCGAACAGAAACAAAGGTGGAGTGGATGGGGGCGCTGGCAGAGGGGAAGTGGCATGAAGGAATGGGAGTAGAGAAGGGAGAGGAAACTGTAGTCAGGATGTAAAATAGATAAATAAATTTTAAAAATCTTTTCCCTTTCAATAGGCTGCCACTCTCCCTAAATGGCAGTGTCCTTATCCATGCAGAAGATTCTCAGTTTCATGAAGTCCCATTTGTTGTTCATGTCAATACCTATGGTAACCAGGTTCTGTTCAGAAAGTCTTTTCCTGTGTCAGTAAGATCAAGGCTATTTCCCACTTTCTCTTCTATCAAGTTTAGTGCATCTGGTTTTACGTTGAGGTCTTGGATGATAAGTATGAATCTATTTGCATTCTGCTAAACGTAGACATCCAGTCTGAACAGCACTAATGGTTGAAAATTCTTTTTTCCACTGTGTGTTTCTAGCTTTTCTAACAAAATTTAGGTGTTCATATGTTTGTGAATTTGTATCTAGGTCATCAATTTGATTTCAAAATCGATGTTATCTGTTTTTGTGCCAATTGCTTGTTGATTATATTACTATATCTCTGTAGTACAACTTGTAATCAGCCATAGTGATACCTTCAGTAGTTCTTTTATTTTAAGGTTGTTTTAACTATTCTGGGTTTTTTTTTTTGTGGTTCCATATGAAGCAGAAAATTATCCTTTCAAGACCTGAGAAGAATTGTGCTGGAATTTTGATGAGGTTTTCATTGAATCTGTAGGTTGCTTTTAGTAGGATGGCTGTACTGATCCATGAATGTGAGAGATTTTTCTTTCTTCAACTTCTTAAAATTTTATCATACAAGTCTTTTATTGCTTGCTTATAGATACCCCAAGATATTTTATATCATTTAAGGCCGTTGTGGAAGATGTTGTTTCCCTTATTTCTGTCAGTCCATTTGCCATTTGAATATAGGAAGGCTGCTGTTTTATGAGTATAAATTTAGTACTCAGCCACTTTACTGGAAGTGTTTATTAAGCTGCAGGAGTTTCCCACAGGAATTTTTAGGGTCACTTGTGCATACTGTCATATCATCTGTAAATAAAGATACTTTGACATCGTCCTTTAAAATTTGTATTCCTTTGATCTCCTTCAGTTCTCTTACTGCTCTAGCAAACATTTCAAGTGCAATATTGAAATAGTTTTGAATCTCTATTTAAGTTGATGCTGGCTATGAGCTTGCTTTAAACTGCCTTAATTTTGATGAGGTATGTCTATTGTAGCTCTAATCTCTCCAGTACTTTTCCCATAATCAGGAGTTGAATTTTGTCAAAGATCTTTTCTGCTGAGGAATCTCGCAAGCCCACAAACATAATCTTAAATGAAGACTATGGCTTGAATACATGTTAGTAAATGTCCCTGGTAGGAATAAGCAAAGAACAACTTGTGTCCATATCTGATGGAAATTATTGTAAATTATCTATCACTATCACAGGAAGCTTCTATCACTGAAGATGTGGAAAACTATTTGTAGACTGAGAAGATGAAAACTATTAAGAGTCAGAGATCTGATTCCAGATATTTTCACACCCTGTTTGCCACTGAATTAACCACCATGGTAGAAGAAAGAAAAGAATTCAAACAATTTTAAAATAAGGCAATCACTTGTTAAGTGTCTGAGAATTTTGAAGTGCCCTCTTTAGTGATCCCCTGCAGATGACAGATCAAGGAAATCAAGCTACTGTCACACCCCACCACATGCAGGCAATCAAATAATTCCATTATCATTTCAGAGAGTAGTCAGTAAATCCTCTACAGAAAGATGGATCTGTTCAAAACCACAAAATTATCAGTAGCAACACCACTACCTGTATATCTTTTTGAGGACACATATTGTTATGGTCTGAGCATTGGTTCTTAGACTATGATTGTGATGGGTGATGGGCTTATTAGGAGGCATTCAAGTTTAAATAAAAACATTAGTGATGAGCGTTAATGATATAATTAATGTCTCCCATAAAAAGTTACCTGAGGGCTAGCGATGTAGGCAATGGTTAATAGTACTTGGTGCTCTTCTGAATACTAGAGTTCAATTCCCAGTACCTATATCTGGCAGTTCCATACTGTGTGTAACTCCAGCTCCAGGGGCAAGTGATAACGCTGGTCTCAAGAGCCTTAGCAGGCACCTGCACTCATATGTATATGTGGACACACACACACACACACACACACACACACACTTAAAAGGAAACAAATTTTTATTAAAAAAAAAAAAAAACTACCAAAATTGTCCTTTTTCCTTTGTCTACCACATGAGGACAGAATGAGAAAGTGTTCATCTGAGAGCCAGAAAAAGAGCCTGTTGTAGGAAATGGGATCACAATTTGATCTTGGTACTCCTAGTTTCCAGAGTTGTTGGGGAATTTGTTTATGATTTTTTTAAAGGCTTTTGAAGCTGACGAAAGCAAACTCTTTTCTCCCCTCTCCCTGCTATTTGGTACACACTGAATGGGCCAAGCTGAGAAGAAAGGCTTTAAGGAAGCATCCCTAAACTGTTCCTCCTTGACAAATGATGGGCTTGAAAGTGTCCTCTCCTAGACTCAAATGTTGCCATGGTTACAAGAAGCTAGGCCATTGAGAAATAGTTAGACCATGTATAGGATTAAAGGTCTTGAGAAAGAAGGGCCACTCACAATTATCCCATGTTTTTCCTCATATGCAGAACCTTGAAAGCAGATGACGTGAAAGAAGAAGCTGCAAATAGACAAGATTCAGAATGGAACAGAGCAAGGATGACAGCAGGGACATGATCCAGTACGCTGTGTACATATGTAAAATTATCACAATGAGATATTACTCTCTGAAATTAAAAATGCACCAAAAATAAAATTTACATCATAAGGAGGAACAAGGACTTTTCCTATGTTCTACTTATAACAGAAAATATTCATAAAATTAAGTCAGGCTCCACAGACACTGATTACCTAAGCTTAAATAGAAATTACAGGGTAGATGGATAAAGAATTGACAGTAGTTTTTACTAAAACGACTCAGTTTTGTGTCAGGACACAGACTGTGCTGTATAGTCAAAGTTCAAATAAACATTTCTAGATGCTGAAACAAAGTTCTTAAACCGAAAGCAACTGTAAGAGACATAAACCATGACTACACGCTACAGTTGCAAGGCTGTAAGTGAGTCAAGGAGTTCTTTGTATTCAATTTGCCTTTTCTATCATAAGGTCAAATCTTCTTATTTCTTTCCTCTCTTTGAGAAATAATCTATGTTGCCCCAATGTTCTACAGTATCTTATTCCATATACTAAAAAGAATTGGAGGCTCAGTTTAGGAGTACACTCTGGCTTCCCAGACTACCTTAGTCATCAATATATCCTGCATTTCTCTTGACTGAATGCACTGACAACATATAAAATAAATACATTATGTTCTTCATGAAATTTCATAGCTATACATAATATGCTCTCACTGTATCTTCATTGTAATGTATGCAGTCAATAAAGTTTAATATATCTTTAATATATATTCATTAGCATTATATATATGTATATATATAAAATCATGCTTGGCACCTTTGAAGGGAAGAGAGAAAAATCTATTGCAAAACTCATTATTTAGGGGCTGGAGAGAGGACTCAGTACCTAAGAGGGGTTATTTCTTTTTCAGAGGATGTAAGTTATGTTCCCAGGTCCCAAATTGGGCAGCTTACAACAAAATAGAACTTCAACTCTGTGGTATCCAGTGCCATTTTCTATTCTGTGGAAGCACCCACAAAAAGATGGTGCACATGTATGTGCACACCCACACCACACATGAGAGAGAGTGAGAGGGGAAGGGAGGGAAATAAAAAAATTAAATAACTCATTTTCTGATCTTTGCAAATACTTTTAACAGTGACTGGTTGTTTTCAATGTTCTACATTGTGAAATCATAAAGTACCATGCAGGGGATTGGTAATGACAAGTGTGGG
This sequence comes from Peromyscus eremicus, assembly GCF_949786415.1. NCBI lineage: Eukaryota > Metazoa > Chordata > Mammalia > Rodentia > Cricetidae > Peromyscus > Peromyscus eremicus. Next base: position 88,752,222 of record NC_081418.1, read on the forward strand.
TTGGTTTCTTCAAGGAAGGATCTTATCTTTGGAGGGCTTGAAAATGAGTAGACCTCTATTTGAGGGAAAGACATTGAACAAAAGTATAGCTCTTACATGTGTCCTCTACTTTTATTTACTACATTCCAAGGTGATTATTCAGAAAGCCTCTTTATTCATACAAACTAGATTCTAATGATCTGTGTTTTAGCTGCAGTGACTGGTTCACAAAGCCATTTCTGAAGTAGTTTCACAGAATCTCTTACTAGGAGGTGGAGACTAGAGGCAACTCATTGTGGGGTAGACTTGCTTTTTCCTGACAGTTAATATATGATATTTTCTCAATTTCTGTGACAAGTTTCTGTGTTTCAAGAAAGGCCTATTCATATTTTCATCCTATTTCTGACAGACTATTTTTTCTGTGTTTTATTTTGTAATTGCAGTGTTTGATTTCCTTATAAGTTCTGGTTATTAAGCAATTGTCAGTTATATAATTTACAAGGATCATTTCTATTCTACAAGTTCTGTCTTCACTCTCTTGTTTTCTGTGTTGGGCAAAAGCTTTTCCTTTTGGCATAATCTCATTTGTCTGTGTTTTTCATAGCTGTGCTCCTGGGATCCTACCTAAGTGTTCCTTGTGCAGATTAACATCATGTAGTATTTCCCCTGTTTTATCACAGTACTTTAATAATTTCAGGTCTTACATTTGAGTCTTGAATCCACTTTGTGGTATTGTGTTCCCTGAAATATTGTGCATGCTAATAAACTTATCTGGAGTCAGAGACAGAACAGCCACAATATTAGACATAAAGGATAGGCAGGACACAGAGTCTTCCAGCCTGAGGAAACAGGATCAGCTGAGGAACTGGCAAGGTGAGGTGGCTGTGGCCTGTTCTGTCTCTCTGATCTTCCAGTGTTCACCCCAATAACTGGCCTCAGGTTTGATTTTATTAATAAGAACTCTCTAAGATTCCTGCTACACCACTTTAAGTTGATTTCTCATGTATGCTGACAAATATGACCAAGTTTCAGGATTCTGCATGTGAATACACAATTTATTCAGAACCATTCAACAAATGGTGGTGAGATGGTGGAGAAATGGAAGCTGCTGTATCTTAGTAATATAAATTAATAGAGTCATTATGGAAAGGGGTACAGATTTTCTTAAATTGGAAATTAAAAGTGGAACTACCATATAAGTCAGTGATCATACTACTGGTTGTATATCCAAATGAAATGTAATCAGTATATCTAAGAGACAGCACCACTTTCATGTTACTCTAGCACTACTCACACTAGCCAAAATAAATGCCCACTAAGAGATGAGTAAACAAAGTAAATTATATATAAATAATGTCTATTTTAAAAAAGTGAAATCTTTTTGCAACAATACAGTTGGTTGTGGAGAGTAAATGAAATATACCAGACACAGAACAACATGCCCCACATGATCTCATTCATAGGTATAATATAAAATCTTATTATCCTGAAAGGATGGTACAATAGTACCTACCAGAGGTTGAAAATTTACTAGGGTGGAAGGAGCAGCTGATTGATGAGCACAATATTACACTTACGTAGAAAGGATAATGTACCGCTTGATGGATATTCCAGTACTCATTATTACACAATGTATATACCAATAAAAGCATCACATTATCTACACTGAGCAACTTCTATCACTATAACAATCAAAAATAAGTAGAGAAAAACATTAAATATGCGATAGGTATAGAAAAATAGAACTTTAAGAAAAGATGAATTTGTTTTTATTTTATTTTATGTGTATTGGTCTTTTGCCTGAACATCTGTATGTGTACAATGTGTGCACAGAGATCAGAAGGCACTGAATCCTCTAAAAGTAGAGTTACAGGTAGTCATACACCACCATGTGGTGAGAACCAAACCGAGGTCTCCTGCAGGAGCATCCAGTGCTTCTTAACCACTGAGCCAACTCTCCATCATTTCATGACAGATTACTTCCTATTATTATTTAGGGACTAGATTGTCTTATTGCATGTCTAAAGTGGTAAAACCAAATGGAATATTGCTTCTTGTAATAACAGAAAATTAATAATACTCACTTTAGCAACTTAAAAAATGTATTCATGGATGGGAATGTTCCTCAGCTAGTATGTACATAGAAAAGGTAGTAGGTTTTAGAAGGTGTGGCCTCCTTGCTGGTTGAAGGATGTCACTGGAAACAGGCTTTGAGATTTCAAAGCCTCACACCATTCCCAGTTCACTCTTGCTGCTTCCTGATTGCAGTTTGAGATGCAAACACTTATCTTCTGCTATGGCCATCATATCAAGCTACTTCGCTGCCATGACAAACTCTTATCTCTCTAGAACCCAAAGCTCAGATAAACACTTCCTTCTATAAGTTGCCCTGACTATGGTGTTTTATCACACCAATAGAAAAGTGACTAATACAATCCTGGAGCTAGAACTTGAGTTGTCAGGCATGACAACAGGAACCTTTATCTGCTGGCCTACCTTACTGGCCACATGTGTATATTTCTAATTTAAAGTGGTTTGAAGCAGAAAGAAATAATAAATACACCACAGTTAATGATAGATGACAAAAGGGGATTTTTATAATTGTCTTATTCAATTCTCCACAAAACATTTCATTTCCAAAGACATTAGGTACACATTTTCACCACTAAAATTTTAATAATGTATTTAGGTGGTCTTGGCACAGAAAAATAGTCATATTAAAATTATTCTTGTTTGCTTTTATAGAGTTTTCTCCAAAGAATATCTACAGAAACTAAAATTTGGCAAGATACTGTTATTTTTTTCTACTAAAATCTGCTTCTGAAGTAGTACTTAAAAATAATTGTCTTAAAAAGTAAAGTACACTTGGCTCCAGATCTTCCCTAAAATCTTTTCCAGAGTTAAACTATTCTGTTTAGCCATATAAAACTGGATTAGATGGCCCTTCATTCAAATCTACAAAGAGAGACAGAAGATATTAATCTATGAAGGTAGTGATTCTGACCGTGAAGGAATCAGATATTTACCTACCTCTTTTCCTTATTATTTTTTATTTTATTTTGTTGAATACAACTTAAAATTGTGTCTAGAACAACAAAAAAAAACAGAGGAGGTCCAGTAATATGACTTAGTGTGTAAAAACATTTGTTTTGAAAGCCAACCTATCCAATAATTTCTCATAAAAATTTGGATGCCTGGGTGTTCATCTTTAATCCCAGAACTCCCATTGTGAGATGAGCAAGAGATATGGGAGAAGTATGAAGTGAAGCAGCAGAAACAAGAGACACCCTGCCTCAACAAGCTGGAAGGAGACTATTGACTTTTGAAAATGTCTACTGAACTCACACAGATGCTATGGCATGCTCACTTCAGCACACATACACATACCCTAAGTGATACTAGTGAATACACAAGAAAGAATCCAGACCTATGTAAATTTTGACTCCTATCTTTATATGGTGAATAAAATATGCAAAATATTTCAAATATATCACACATTATTTTGTTCTTAAAAATAATTATGTAGTTCAATTTTGCTTTAAGGGCCCTGGTTTTATTTAATAAGATAGGTTTCTTTAAAGGTACAGCTATCTAGCAAGCCATGTGAATAAATTGTTGTGCAAATGCCCACAGTTCAGTAAGATTTCTTTCCAACCAGATTTTTGTTCTTTTCTTTTTTCAAAATCTATTTTAAAAGCAAATGGCATTAACAACATGGTGTAATTTGTGGGGGAAAACATGCTTACTGAAAATTAGCTCATGTTGTTTGCAAAATGCAGGTGACCTAATTTCATGTTCCATTGCCAGTGACTCACTATTTGTGGACACAGTCCTTAACCTCTGTCATTTATACTTTGCCAACTGGAAATGGGAATAATTATATATTTCACACTGGCAGGTGGCTGAACCTTCCCTAGCCTGATTCAGCTCAGAGCTGTGATTCCACTGTGCCACGAGGGCTAAGAATTTTATCAACTCCCTGCTCATTGTTTCCTTTAGTTCTCATGTTCTTGACTTGCCATTTATCTTTGCTTATGACAATGTGTAAAAATATCAATTTTAGTATCATTTAACAGGACTCCTTCTGACCAGAGAGACAGCTCCTCAATCGGTAAAGGAACTGCCAATGAGCCTGAGAATCTGAGTTTGGTCCCTGAGACCCACACAGCCCAAGAAGGAAACTGATCTTGTAAATTGTCTTCTGACTCCAGATGCACACCAACCCAAGGAATAATAAACAAATTTTAATAACATTAAAAAAAGGACACCTTCCTACACTAAAGTGACTCTTGACAGACACTGTTGCAGACCAAAAGCAATCACTTCAGGATGTATCAGCAGCAACTATTTTTCTTTACAATTTACCTCCTTCTTCCATCAGGGGAGCTGACCTCTTCACTCATTTTCATTTTCCTGGAGAGATGCTATCAAATCAAAATAAATATTTATACAAGACATTCAATTTATATAAAGAAACAAAATTAATAAAAAGTCATTAGATCAACAAAAATTCTTTCACTGCTTAGTGTGACTTTTTCCAGTGCTGTAGGTAATTTCAGAATTCCAGATGATGACAGATGCAGGAAAGTTGGCCTTCATTTTAGATTTTATCAGAATCTTGACACTGAAATTTTAGTCAGAAATGGAAGTTTTGTCAGTTTTTTTCACCATTTGAATTTTCATTTAATGATATATTATTTTAAGATATTATTTGTATATTTTGCACTGTTTCTGGTAAATTGATGCATCAATATAAGAGTATCAACCATGAATAAATGCTAATATCAGGAATGTATTTTTAATTTTTTTAGCCTCATATATGAGCACTGCATTTACAACACAAGGCCCCCAATTTTTCTTGTGTAGTTGGAGTTTTCTCTAGTCCTGCTCGGGTCCGCAGCCTCTCAGACCCAAGTAAACAAACAGAGACTTATATTACTTATAAACTATATGGCCGTGGCAGGCTTCTTGCTATCCAGTTCTTTTATCTTAAATTAGCCCATATCTATACATCTACAAGTTGCTACTTGGCTTGTGGCTTACCGGTACTTTACATCTTGCTTCTCATGGCTGTGGCAGCTTGCAGTGTCTCCTGACTCAGCCTTCCACTTCCCAGCATGCTCCTCTCAACTTATCCTGCCTATGCTATACTTCCTGCCTGGCTACTGGCCTATCAGCTTTTTATTTATCCATCAATCAGAGCAACACATTCACAGCAAACAGAAAGACATCCCTAGCATTCTTGTGTCCTACCTTTCCTGCCCAAATTCATGAACCCCCACCTCTCCTTACATATCTATAGTTGAGTCCATTTCATGTTGCTCTTATGTACATGTGTTCATGACTGACTCTTGAGAATGGACAACTAGTGTAGAAGCCATCCCTGGAACAAATTGGTTCTCCTTCTCTTAGCAGCCATTGACCACTGTAGCTCTTCGTATAAGGTGGGAGTATGTGAAATTTCCATCTTGATTTTCAACTGGTGTTGTCTTTATGCCAGTTTGTTCAGACAACCACATTGTTAAGGTTCATGTATGTGTTTTCCTTGTCCTGCGTAATGGGCCCTATCTAGTAATAAGTGTCTTGGGCCTCAAACTCTTACAATCTTTCTGCCCCACTTCTTCAATGCAAGAAATTTGCAGGTAAATAAACGGAACTATAAAATATTGTGTGTACCAAGTGATGGAACTCAGATCCAGTAAGAAAAATGTCACATGTTCTTTCATATTTTTGGACCCCAACTCCAAATCTTTAGATTTGAATATATAACATGAAGTAACAGAAGAAGCCAGCAAAGTTCAAAAGAAATGGTGAGGAAAGGAAGAGAGGAAGAGCTCCAGAGAGGAATATAAAAGCCAGGTGTTCTGAAGAAAGTAATGGAGGAGATGGAGCACTTTAACTGAGGAGGGAGTAATAATACACCCATATGATGTTTTAAGTTATAAAGACACACATTCAACTTTCTGGAATTTACTTATCATAGGAAAGCCTTTAGTGACTGTGTCTGATTGTGGCTTCTGCAGTCTCATGTCCCACCAGGCCAGCCTGCTGCACACTGAAGTCACCCTAATTCCCAGCATTGTTGCTATAGATTGGGAACTTCCATACTTTTGTTCTGTGCGCATTCTCTTCCTCTGCCAAGAACACAGTCCCCTGGTTCATTGACTGTCTAATGTCTATGACTCCTTAAAGTATCAATTCAATTATCAATACCTCTAGAACTTTCCACAGCAACATGTGGCCAGATTAGAAGTTGCTCTGTTGTGCTTGGAAAATATGAAAGACATACTCCTATGATTGTCATGGTAATTATCAGTGTGTCTATCTCTTGAGAACATGGCCTTGATTTGTTCTTATAGCTATCTATGAGCAATACTTCAGACTGGTTGTTCAAATAGATTGTTTAAGCTTTACCTGTGGCAATGTACAGATGCTATTCCTGAAAATCTTTCTGTTGTATGTGAAAATCTGCTTGGTCAAGTGTTTCCAAGGAAAGGGTGAAGGAATTGTTTACATATATCAAATATTCATGTGGTTATTGTACTGTATTTGCAACTAACATATTCACTGTAACAGGCATCATGCAGATGTGCTCTGACTGTCAGTGTGGGTGGATTTACAGTCTTTTCCAACTTCTGCTGATATATGCTATTCCTTCCTCTTACACGGGATTCTTACATAAACTTATGCATAAACAGCAGGACCTATAGTGGTCTTGATTTAAAACCAAATTGATGCAAATCACCACGATAAACCACAATTACATCCCTGTGACAAAATGTAGGTGCTATTATAATTTGTCAACTGTGTGCCCAATTTTTTTTTATGTAAAATGTTAATGCATGTGTTTTTAGCCCCTAGAAACACTTTCTTTTTATTAGGCTTACAATAATAAATGTATATAAGAATATTTTAAATTTAGTTCAATGTGCTCAGCAAAGCAATTGTCACTGGTTATCTAGGCTTAAGGATCAAATCTTCAATTATACTCTTGGGTTGCTCCTAATGCTTATTATTTAGCATGAGAAAATGTATTACACTCTGATTTATCCTGATCTCCAAAGGGTTTGAAAAAGTTTTCTGTCATTTTTAGCACAGAAGGCATTTCCTTTCTAAACTGACTTGGACCTCAGTTATTCCTTCCCTGGTTGTTCAGTCTGATTTGACTTAGAGTAATTAATTCTGTAACTTTAAGTTTTTCTGTTTTGACCCCCATGTGCCTCAACTGTGTTTCCTTGCAGTTTTTTCTTTTGATAGATTTTTTTCCTATATTCTGCTGAATGAAAGAATTTTATTCATACTCTCAATGTCAACTATCTCTACGTTATGTTCTCCATGTCACTCACCAACCAAAATGAATCTGTGTCTTAAGGGGCTATTTCAGAAACCTTGCAGAAGAACAGATCTCTTTTGTTTGGAGTGAAATTAAATACTCTGCTTGTTATATGAGTGAAACAAGAGGTGATTGCTTCTTAAGTGAAACAAATTTAACTACATTCTTTTTATATAAATACAGAGCAGTTGGGTGATGATTGCTGAGTAAGTTTGAAAAGAATGCTGACCTGTTATTCCCAAATGTAAGCTTTCACTGCCCGTTATCTGGGGATCAGAAATGAAACATGTCTTCCAAATCAATCTGCCTAATGTTCCCTCACATTGCAGTTTGTCTGTTAAGCATATATTATTTCAAGAGAAAGGGGTAGGGGCAAAAGATAATTCTCACATCTGCAGAATAGTAGTGGATGTTGAGAAAGTGCAACAACAAACAACTTTGTACTTCTTATGTACAAATTACATCAACCCTTCAGATCTGTAATAGACTATTTCCCTGCATGACATTTTTCACTTGTCCTGATCAAAACTTTTTACTTTGTGCCTTTATATCCTTTTGAACCTCTCTGCCTAAGTGTTCTCCAGGTTTCCTGATCTGACTTGCTTCGGATGATGGAAAGTTGGTAAATAAACTAAACCAGAGGCTCATCCTCCTCATCACCTCCATCATGAGCCTGGGCACTAGGCCATTGTTTCAGAGTTCTCCAATATCAGACACTGGAAACATTCTTTCTAAAATCACTCATTTACTAGAATAATTTTTTTTTTTTTTGGTTTTTCGAGACAGGGTTTCTCTGTGTAGCTTTGCGCCTTTTTCTGGGACTCACTTGGTAGTCCAGGCTGGCCTCGAACTCACAGAGATCCACCTGGCTCTGCCTCCCAAGTGCTGGGATTAAAGGCGTGCGCCACCACTGCCCGGCTAGAATAATTTTAATACTATCAAGTTTAAAAGATTTTTATATATGCATGAATGTTAATTTCACAATTTCAATGCAATTTTGACACATAATTCATGTGTTCTCTTTATGTTGTGACTTATATGAGCATTTGATGGTAATTGTTCCTCCCTCTTGGATATTGGGTCTAAATACAGGTAATGAGGCATATTTAAGAAATGGTTTTTATTGCAGTTAAAAAAACTGGAAATATCTTGGCAAAGTCTCTAGCTCCTTAGCAGAGTTAAGTTTAAATTTTTAAGCGCTCTCTCTCTCTCTCTCTCTCTCTCTCTCTCTCTCTCTCTCTTTCTCTCTCTCCCTTTCTTTTCCCTCTTCCTCTCTCTCTTCCTTTCCCTCTCTACTCTCTCCCTCTCCTCTCTCATATTCAAGGTAGTATAGATATGTATGTGAACCATCAGCACAGGCTCATGAAGAAACTCTTTGTTTCCTGAATATATATTTCTATTTCTGCTTTTAGTCATAAAGTTTAGCACCCCACTCCTCCTCATAAAGTAATAGCAAGCACTGACTATTCTATCTGCAGAGAATCCTTCTATTCTGCAAATAATGGTACCCATCTTTTATGTTTCTGCAAATAATGATACCTGTCTTTTATGTTTCTTCTTTTCATTATCTTCATCATCTCACTGTCAATATTCCTTTGCTTCCCTTGTCTGACAACCCGTGTGAGTCTGGAATAGTCTCTTTGTAAGATGAGCAAAGCAACAACCACTCCCTTTGAGTTTGTTCCCTTTTGACTTCTGCGTTCCCTTTCCTTTTTGTCCAAGGTTGAAAGCATTTACATTTTACTCACAACATAATCTTATATTCTACATTTTTGTCTATATGTTCATTCTAAAGGCAGAAAAACAGTAAAATGTATGCATTGATATGACTGTGCATGTAATTCACTATGTAGACAATTAATACATGGTTATAATAATGCTTTTTCAGACACCCATTGCTATTTCTGGGGCTTTAAATTGGCATTTGCATCATTTGTCTAATGTTTTCACAGCATGAATGGCTGGTATGTTAAAAAGGATTGACACAAATCAGTTCAAAGTTAATGCCTAATTTTGGTAATAAGATTGTAAAGACCAGCAATATTCAAAAATTTATTTTCTCAAATGAATCTTAAACTCACATATGCATGCTTCAAATAATATCATCATTTACTATATTAGGATATAATTGTACAAACAGGCAAATCATGAACAACACAGGCCAAGAAGCCATTGTGATTTATGTCCATTAATTATTAGGTGTGATTCATGCATTCATAATCCTTGATGTACTTATAATAGATTCTAGTCAAGCTTTGTATATACTAAACTTTGTATATATATATATATATATATATATATATATATATATATATATATATATATATAAGCTTTGCATATATGTTAAAATATTGTTACAATAAAGAATCTTTCTACTGATAATGCCATTCACATTGGCCAGTCCCATCAAAGGGTTTATATGAAACTACCCTGACTATCTCATTCTACCTGGTACAGAAGAAGAAGGAACACAACTGAGGTGAACTTTCCTTTCGTTTCCACTTCCCTTGGGGTTTTCATTTCTAAGAGTGTTCTGTCTTTCCATTAGCCTGATCTCCTTCACTTGCTCCATCCTCTGTCCTCATATTCCTGCTCCAGAGTCTTCTATCACATTATCGAATAACTCAGTAGGAAAACACTATAGTCAGAAGTTTTTGCTTCTTTTAAATATGCACAGATGTCACACTTGATTGAGTTTCTGGCCTGTTTCCAGAATTCTAAGTCAAGAATTATTTTTCTTCAGATTCCTAGGTGCCATAAAATGCATTTTCTAGCAAATAGGGCAAGTAATGAGAAATATGATGCATCTTTGAGCCAAAGAATATTATGGAACAATGAAATATTTATGAATATGCAAGACCAGGAGTTTCAGTGGAAAGGACAAAACCCACATTTACCATTCCACCCTGTTGCCTCATTTGTGTCCTGCAGCAATGGCTGCCATCCCCTATTCAATATGGCCTGTTGGATTGTAACTTTATAAACAGCTTGTTTCCAGCATCTTGTCACTATCAGTTATTAATTGGCTATTTCATCAGAATCTCTGGTGCACAGAGAGTATAATATTGTAGAGATAGTCTACTCTAGAAGATGAGGCAACAATAAAACAATTTGCTAAGCACCTTATGCATATACAGCAACACACACACACACACACACACACGTTATACTCCTCTTTTTTGACCTTGTAGAAGCACCCTGAACTGAGCTCATTCTTATCATATATTTGAATCTCTTACTTAAAAAAAAATCACTGAAATTAGGAGCTTAAGTTGTTTGTGGTCGCACAGAGAGAATGCTGCTGAGATAGAATTAAACCATAATGTCCTTATCTGTAGCTCCATGCCACATTAAATTTTATCCCCTTTAATATGTAAAATGTAGCAACTAACTTAAGATCTCTTTCAGGCCTCAAACTTTCAGTGGTAGTGGATGCCTCTTCTATCATGTACTTCAAAACAGAGAAATTATATCTGAGTTCTTTTTTTTCTTTTTCATCTCTGTCAGGTGTAGCTGGAGAGTTTTTCTCCAGCTCCCACCAAGCCCTACCATTCCTGGAGCCCACTTATAAAATAAACACACTGACTTTTATATTATTTAAACTGCTCGGCCATTAGCTCAGGCCTACCATTGTCTAGCTCTTACTCTTATACTAAGCCCATTTTTGTTAATCTATATGTTGCCACGTGTTCCATGGCTTTACCTGTTGCCTCTACATGATGCTCCCTGGATGGCAGCTGGTGTCTCTCCTCCCAGCCTTCCTGTCCTTTCCTCTCTCCTCTCTACTAGCCCGACCTATACTTTCTGCCTGGCTACTGGCCAATCAGTGTTTTATTTATCAAACAATCATCCACAGCAGTCAGGTTAGTTACTGAAGATCTTTTCCTTGTGGGCAGTAATTTGTCATATTTTACTCTAGGCAAATTAAGATGCTTGTGTATTTAAACACACATTGTAATGTTGATTTCTTAGAGAATAGAGCACTTCAGAGATTTTTCTTTTACATATCAACCACCTAAGATTTTGACCATATGAGGCTAATTAGCATGAGTTGAAATAATCTCGAATGCATATTGATTCGAATATGCAGATTACAACAGAGCATAACAGAATTCACTGAGATTCAATTCCCGGCTGGAATTGGCTTGTGTTCCACAATACAAAAACTAGTTGGGGAAAATCAGGCAGTGATGACCACACATATGAGGACATCCATAGAGAGACAGAAACATTACCAACGCCAGAATAAATCTAGGATGGCATTCTGCTCCTACCATGTTTTAAGGCAGTGTTATGTTAGATTTTTGTGATGGAATAAAACTGTCAGTTACACCATGAAGGACTTGTTCAGTGCAGGGTTGGAAAGCTGTGAGAACCCTGCCTGTACAGTGGCACCCACAGATCTACCAGGGTGGACCCAGGACTGAGGGTATTTCAAGGTTTCAGAGGAAAGATTAGATAGTGCATGGTGTCAGTCAAGTGAGCAAGTTCTACCTACAGTAAACAGTAATTCCCACTGTCTCTAATGAACTCCACAATTAACACTGGAACATTGACATATAGATTCCATTATTGATTAAGATTTTTAATCTGTCTTTGGGGAAAAAAATAACTGTACTGCAGGTCTCAGTAAGAAGGATACAATGAGCCGGGCGGTGGTGGCGCACGCCTTTAATCCCAGCACTTGGGAGGCAGAGCCAGGTGGATCTCTGTGAGTTCGAGGCCAGCCTGGTCTCCAAAGCGAGTTCCAGGAAAGGCGCAAAGCTACACAGAGAAACCCTGTCTCGAAAAACCAAAAAAAAAAAAAAAAAAAAAAAAAAAAAAAGAAGGATACAATGAAAAGTTTATGCTGTCTAAAAGGACACATGAATGAATGACCTGGAAAAATTCAGATAATAAACTCTTGTGTCAAGAACTGAATGTAAACTGGTGAGATAATCCATTGGATAAGGAGTCTTGCCATAAGTCTGAGTTTGACCCAGATACACACATTTACTGTGGCATGTGAGAATGCACACATTAAACAAACAAACAAATAAATAAATAAATAGGTAAAGAAATATATAAATAAATGAAAAAAACTGACTACATATAATCTCAAATCAATCCTGATAAATAATACATATTCACGATAAGTTATAGTTATTTTAACTCTAAAGTGACTTATTTAGTCAGCAACAGGGTGTAGGTATTCAGTGTTTCCCCAAAAGTCCCTGATATGTTATAGAACAGCTTCCTTGGTTTTTCCAAATAACAGAGAAGTTAGTTCAAATTAATGTGATGGTTTCTCTGGTATTAAAATTATAGTTGGTTATTTGAGCCTCTAGCGGTGTGGTGGTTTGAATAAGAATGGCCCCCATAGGCTCATATGTTTGAATGTTTGGTCCCCAGTTAGTGGAACTGTTTGAGAAGGATTAGTAGGTGTGAACTTGTTGGAGGAGATGAGTGACTATGGGTGAGAGTTGAGGTTTTAACAGCCCACACCAGGCTCAGGCCCAGAACCAGCCTCTCTCTCTGTCTCTCTCTATTTCTCTCTCTCTCTGTCTCTCTCTGTCTCTGTCTCTCTGTCTCTGTCTCTGTCTCTCTCTCTCTCTCTCTTTCCCCTACTGACTGTGAGTCAGGATGTATAGCTCTCAGCTACTGATTCAGAGCCATGCCTGTCTGTTTCCCACCATGATGCTTGTGGACTAACCCTCTACAACTATAAATAAGGTCCCAATTAAATGTTTTCTTTTATGAATTCCTTTGGTCATTGTGTCTTTCATAGGAATAGAACAGTGACTAAGACAGTAAGCATCTTCATGCCTTACATTTCTGCAAGCAAGTAGATTGATTATCTACTTCTGCATTAAAAAAAAAACATTCAAAATGCAGTCATTTAAAATAATTCTTATTCAATATTTCAGTTTCTACAGATTTGGAAGTTGATGATCAAGGCTTCTCTGATCCCTCAGTGTCAACTTCTTCCACAGTTCTGCCTTAACAGGTGAACTGGAATAGAATCTGCTTTCAAACTCATTATGTACTAATAGTGATTAGAGAATTCACTTTCTCATAGGCTGACGGACTAAAAACTCATTTCTATCTCATCTACTCCAATCGTCCCAGTTTTCCTTGCTGTTGGTGTTAAAAAGGGAAGAAGGGATTCTTTAGTTAGCGGTTCCAGGTAACAGTCCATCATTGTGGGGAAGCCAAGGCAGCAGGAATTTGGAACTACTAGTCACATCATATCCACAACAGAGAGCAGAGGCAGAAAAAATGCACACATGCTTGTGGTTGACTCACTCTCCTTTTTTAAACAGTACAAGACTCAAACCCAGGGAAGGCTGTCACCCATTTTTAGGCTTAATTAACAATCAAGCTAATACTCTGAAGACATGCCTACAAGTTAAACTGATCTAAACAATTTATCACTGATAATTTCTTCCCAGTTAAGTGTTGATCTTGTCATTGACAATTAAAATTAACTACCACAGGAGTATGGCAGTTGCATCACCAAAGCCAGAAAGGGTTATACCTTATGATCTTTGTCATACTAATGTTCAGAAAAGAAGTGAATTATATAGGGACATGCAATCCTAGGAGCTGAAGATCAGCAATTGTCATTTTAAGGTCTATCATTAAGTTGAACAAAATACAGTGCATAATAATGATTGCCTAATATTATTTCTGAAAACAATATTTTGTTCACATAGTACATCCGATATAAAACATAAAGCATTTAAATATCTTATTTCATTTGACATTTTGCAACATGGGTAGGTAAATAAAATATACATTATAGTTTTTTTCAAATATGAATAATATTGAGTATCAGAAGTTAATTTTTAACATTACTATTATTGTTGACTACTACTAGTAGTAGTATCAGTAATAGTAGTAGTTTCCTTGTGTAAGGGGTGTGTCATAGCACAAGTGTAAAAATCAAAGGATATCTTTCTGGGGTTGTTTCTCTAATACTACCTTTACATGGACCCTAGAGTTTGAACTCAGGTCCCCAGGCTTGCAGGGTGTGCCTTTACTGACTAAGCCTGAAACATCTTGCTGAGTAGAAACTAATTTTGCATGTATTTGCTACTAAATTTCAAAGAAAATATCATAAATGACATAAAACACATAGGAGAATGTCCTATGAAACATCTTTGTGGACATGAAACATGAGCTTGTGGACATAGCTCATACGTAAGCCACATTACAGCACTGTATGACATCTTACAAAGAAAAACACATATTTGTAACACAAGTAAGAAGCTTATTAGGCTCAGCAGAATTTCCAGTGTTTATTCTCACATACCTGCAGTGGACTTATACTTGAGGTCAAGGTCTTCAAACCCATGTAGTAGAGCTTGGGATGGAAAATCTTTAGCAACTGGGTGGTGGGAGGGGGTTCAGTAGGATTTTATGATGGTTTGAGTGTGCCCAAAAGTGATTTATGAAGTAAGATCTTGGGCTTGATGTGTGCTTGTGTCTGGATGTGATAGGGAATCTTACAAGGGGAATCCAATACAGAGTAATCAAGTCACTCTGGGTGCTGATCTCAGAAGGAATTGATATAATTCTTGGGACACTTTGTAGACTTAAATCCCACAAAGGTAATTAATTTGATTCTCAAGGAATTCTAGACATTCAGCCTCCAAAAGCATAACTTATATAAACTTCTTTTTTTTTACAAAATGCACAGGCTCTTGTATCTCATTATAGCAATACAGGGAAAAAACAGCAGCGGCATTTCCTCTGTCTCTCTCTGTTTCTCCCTTTGTGCTTTCCCAATGGCTTTTTCAGGGCAGTAGGTTTTCTTACATGGCTATTGAATTCAAGAAGCAAATAATTCTAAATAAGATAAATCAGACATTAAATGGATTTTTCTTTTAAGCTATCGTTTAAAGGCAAGGGACACTACTTACAACTTTGAAAAACTCACAAAAGCTTGGCCAAGTTCAAGGAAAGAAGTATGGAAAATATTCATTCATAGAAGAATAATAAATAGTAAAAATAGGTTTTAAAACTGCCAAACTCTATAAAATAAGGTAAAAAATATCAGCAAACCCTACTGTCTTCCTCTTTTCATTTTTATGCATTACCCTTCCTCTTCTTAGATTAATTTACACTTTATTAAGAAAGTACTTTTCTTCCACATTCATTGGTTTCTCAATTTTTCTCAACATTTTTCATGGGTTAGCTTCACAGTGATTTCAGAAAGTTCAAAGCATGAGAGTCACCATTAACTGAGACCACTGCACCTTCAAGCAGGCACGCATCTCTTTTATCATGCTTGGACTAGTGTTTGTCTCATCTCCCTCATCCTCATTATTTCTCTTTACTGTATAGATCTAATGCTTCAACAAACTGCTGGGATGTCTAAAGCACACAGCAAGTATCAGTAAACAAGGACTCAGGGATTCATTTTCAGGAAATTTCCAGAGGTAAAAGATTAGAGAGGAGAAGAAGGAAAAGTTGCCTTCTGTGGAACAAGAAAGAGCATTGCATGTGCTGTGAGCATATCTCATTTCGATCAGCAGTTAAAATGGCCTAAACGAGAGCAACAAGAAAAAAGTTCATCATTAAATACGCTTAATTTCATTTCTAAGCTGTGATCATTATTCTTGGTTGTCGACATGTTTGAACAGAGATCAACGAAGAAACATGCAGCTGGATAGGGCTGTGAGGGCATTTCCTTGATGAATTCATCGAGGAGAGACCCTTCCAGAGTGTGGGCTGCACCTTCCAGTGGTGGCCCAAATGTAAAGAATCTGAAGAAAAACAGAGTGTGTTTTGCCTGCCTTCCCTTGCTCCCTGTTGGTTAATGCATATGCTCTGTTGCTGTTATATTACTATCCTATGTTGACATCAGAACCGATCTTCTGCCTTCCAGCATGGACTGAAAAAAACCTATGCCTCTGCAGGAATCCCTCCAGCCTTCATCCTAAGATCGGGATGTTTGATACATTCAGCTTTATGGACTGATAAGCTTCTGGACACCTAGTCTCTCTATTGTGTAGACTGCCATGGTTAGACTACACAGCCTGTATTCCATAAGTCAAGCTAGAAAAATCCCCTTTGCAATATTATGTATGTGTGTGTATATGCTATTAGTTCTACCCCTCCAGAGAACACTGACTAACATACAAGCCTTTACATAAAACAGCTACATGATTTTCTTGAGGTGTTAAACTTGTTAAACATCCTAGGTTTCAGACAGGGAATGTCAATCTCAAAAGAAACATGGGGATGCTTGGACAAATAGCATGGCAAGTTTGCCTTGCTCGCACATTCCTTTTTCTCTCTCTCTGTACTTTCTCTGTTTTACACATTCATTTAAAGAAAATATGATTTTCCTCTGTTGATTGCATGTCATCTCCAAGGCAAGAAAATGTATAAAAGCCTGCCAATGCCCTTCATCCAGAAACATACCTATACTTAAATGAGGATACACATTCCATGGGAAATCCTGGGGCTCTACATTAATGTAGTTGGAAAGACTAATTACAGACTTAAGGGTATGTTAATAAGCTTTAAGTGAAGTTTTAGAAGTGTGAGGCTTCGCTCTCTTTGGGTATGGTTATGAATGGGGTGAATAGCATGATTGCTTATACTGGTAACTCTTATCTAGAAAGAAAGAAGAGCAGGCCTTTGCTAAAGTTATAATAGAGAAGCAGAGACACTCATTTGTGAGGATAAGGTATAATTTGGTCATGACTAGAATGACTCACATCCATTTGGATGTTTGAGACCAGCCAAATCTCCCAGGGATGGGGAGCAACAGGTGCTTTTCCTTGTTGATGGTAGGGATTCAAATTGGTACACCCACTTTGAAAGATATTTGGGAAATTTCTTACAAAACCGTTTTCTTATCACAAGCCATTCTGGTCCACTGGTAGCTATCCAAAGGACTTCAAAACATAGGTGCATATAAACACTTACACATGAATTTCATAACTGCTTTATTTGTGTTTGTTAAAACTTGGGAAGCAGCCAAGATGCCAAAAAGAAAAGAAACATAGCAAAGACCTATGAAGGAAAAGAATAAGCTTCAGGTCCTTAGGCCTCCATGGCCTCTCATATTCCAATTTAACTCCAATCACCATCTTTTCTTAGAATAAGGTCACTGTCATAATTTAAAATAATCATTTAATTAACATACATTACTTCCTTTTACCACTTATTTTTTAATTAGCTTGCAAAGTGGCAGCTTCCTTGTGACACTTTCATATTGACAATTGTCTGGTTTGCCTTGCCCACTTATTCCTCTACCCATCCCTCTGCCTCACATTACATCTTCCACCCAGTTTGCCCCTTCCACTTTCATGACACCAAAATGTGTTTCTTCCCTCCTTTTTTCCCTCTCTTGAAGCCTATTTTACTACTCTTATAATCCCTTTCCTTGTTTCCTGATCTCTATACACACTCACCCCCACATATATGAACTTGTAAAAAAAATCAGAAACTAGTGTCTGCGTATTAGAGAGGATATCCTTTATGACACTCTGAGCCTGGATTACCTCACTTAATATAGTATTTTCTAGCCTTATCCACTTTCCTCCCAATATCATAATTTTGTTATTCTTTGTAGTTGAATACAATCCCATCATGTATGTATACCATATTTTTATTATCCATTCCTTTGCTGGAAGACAGCTAAGTTGATTCCATATGCTTCCTATTACAAACAGAACTGCAGTAGTCATGGATGTGGACACTAGGGAGAGTTTGGAATCACAGAACCTTCACGAAGCTGCGCATAGTAGCACACACCTGCAGTTTCAGACCTCCTTTGGTAAGATGTGGGAAAAGACAACATAATATTCCTCAGAAACTTGCAGACATCTGAACTGGCCCAAACAGAAAGGGATCTATTCCAACAAGTTAGAAATGATGACTGACACCCGAGGTTGTCCTCTGATCTTCACATATGAATTGTGGCATGTGCATGCTTCCTCATGACACATACACACTAACAAACTAGTTTTAAAGCCATAAAATAAAAAATTAATAAAGGAAGATGGATGCATATGTGTTTCTGTGGGAGGAGGAATAGAATTCTCATGAGAAAAATCCCAGCAGTGGTATGGGCCAAATGGTAGTTGTGGTTCCATTTCATTCAGACATCTTTACACTGGTTTCTGTGGTGGCTTTCTGTCTCTTGTTGTAAAACAAACAGGCTTCCAAGGGATAATAATAAAATAAAATACAACAAGATTAAACAAAAACAAATCAGAATAGGACAAACCAAACAAAGGAACAGAAGGGAAAGAGCCCATGAAAAATACAAGAAAGAGATACAGACACAGAGACTCACTTTCTCATACTCAGGAATCCTATAAAAACACTAAACTGAAAGAGACAATACCTATGCAAAAGACCTGTAATGTAAATGGAAGAATATTATATAGATCGATAACATATATAATGAAAATGAAAAATAAGGTAGAATTTAAAGAAAATAAAAAGGACCGAGACAGCACACCATTCTTTCTTCAGTACAAATGTATCCCTTTAGAAAATGACACAATGGGGCTGGGCGGTGGTGGCACACGCCTTTAATCCCAACACTCCGGAGGCAGAGGCAAGCGGATCTCTGTGAGTTTAAGGACAGCCTCAGCTACAGAGTGAGTTCCAGGAAAGGTACAAAGCTACACAGAGAAATTCTGTCTCAAAAAAAAAAACAAAAAAAAAAATGTAAAAAGAAAATGACACAATAGAGTGTGGGGGAGGTGAATATAAAGTACCATTCCCTCTCTAAACTACATTTGCATTTTGATTATTTGCTTTTTTATGTTTCTGTTGATGAGATTTTAGGTATCAGCAAAAGGAAATAATATTTTGGACACAGAGGAGTTTCCTTGGCAACACTAATACCATAGAACACAGATCCATGCTGATGAAATGGTACTTCCTCTGATAGCGGATGCAAAGAGGCCTGCAGTGCAGATGAGTAGGTGACTTTCAAGCCTGGGTCTAACTGTGGGATGTCATTGCATTCTGACTGCCCCATTTCTTGATTAAGATATCCTAAGCATCAATATCAATCTCAGGAAGTATGTCTGTGAAGTACTAACTTTGCCTTCAAGGAGGCCTGAATAAGACAATCAAATAGGTAATTATACGAGATATCATAGTATGCTGAGAAATAGCCATAGGATACACAAAGCTTTCCAGTTGACGGGAGTTCTAATCTAGGGTGGCGGGGTAGCTCATAAAAACAAATCCCAGGAGGTAAAGAAGTGGTGAAGGAAGGGAGGTAGACTCCTGAACAGTGAAATATAAAAAGTGGAAGAACAGAAAACAAACCATAGGAAGGTAGTAGTGTGTGTTCCTCTGAAAATCAGTTATAGAATGGTGGTAAGTGAAGAAAGATATAGTCCAAAAGGGGTCAGGAAGGCAATGCAGAACAATCATAGGGCAAAGCTATCATCTGGAAAAGGAAGTAACACTGTAAGACCAATTAAGGGGAATTACCCTAGACAACTGCCAGGTCTTCCACGTGGCTGAGTGTCTGAAGCTCTTACAAGAGAACCTCAGAATCAGTGATAAGAGTGCCCATTGTAGCAGTAGATTTCATTTCAAAATATTAGAGGAAAAATACCTTGATGGTATACATGGGAAGAAAAGTTAAATAGACTTATTAATAGATGTGCAGAAAGATGCATTATTCAGTGGAAGGAATACCTTAGAACCAGAGACTAAATGAATTTTTAAAATGCTGATTATAGGGTCTGCAAGATGGGTCAGATGATAAAGTCACTTGAGCCAAGCCTGATTACCTCAGCCCAATGCCTGTGACAAACACAATAGAGAGAACTGATTCCCTAAAGTTGTCCCTCTGACATCTACACATATACCATAGCATGTACAAATAAACAGGAAATAAAATTTTATATGAAAATTCTGTGAAGTCTGGAAATATTCTTAATGTATACACTATATGTGGATATCTATCTATCTATCTATATGTGGTATTATATAATATAAAAGTACACTGTAAATCACATCAGGATTATTTTATGTAAGAGAAAAAGAAAACTTAAGGACTTCTACTGTACTGTAACATTTTAATTCCTTTCCAAATATAGTTTTGCATGTCAAAATGTAAAATTATATGTTAATAAAAATGACATAATATTGTTTTATTGTTTTCATACTTTATATATGTATAAATACTACAATCAATAAATTATTCTGAAAATTACATATTGATTCAGAGCAAAGTTTCTGAGATTTATCTTTCTTGATGTTTTCTTAATTTGCTGTTTTCCTCCCCATGTTTAAAATATTTCATAATGATATTTTTGTAAGAAAGCAAAGGAAGTAGCCAAGGAAATGTATAATCATAAGAAAGAATTTAAGTCTAAAAACTGATCGGAGGTTGAATCTGAGTTTGCTGCACTCATTCATATAATTCGGTTTCTATTTGTCCTGAGGACAGATCCACAGGCTGCCCTTACAGACAGATTTCCACTTGATAACGTCATCCCTAAAGCAGTGTGGAGTCCAGAGGCCCTGGCACATATCTGACATAGAAACAGTTTTATATTTCCCAAGTCACCACTGCTTCTTGGAACTGAAAAACAACAGCACTTTCAGGAATCCCTCAATTTCCCATATACATATATAATGTTTTATATATACATATGTGTGTGTATGTGTGTGTGTGTACATATATGATCCATTTCCTAACATCTAACATCTGATACAAAGCCTTCTCTAGCTGTGTGGCCTGAGAAGTCAGGCTTTGATACCCATACAACATCACAGAGGCAGAAAGAAACAGTAATAACACTTCCAGTAGGAAGAACATGCAGTCAGGAAACCATAGAGCTGTTAATCAAGCCAAGTGTGAATCCTGAGATCCAGTCTCCACACCGACGCAGGAGAGCCTGAGATGGTGGCTGTATGAAGGCCAGGTGATGGTACTAATTCAGACACTTCTTCCTATGGTCATTCTCTGTGTTGTTCTTCACTGTACCCTGAGAACATCTGGTGTCTTCTCTTAGTTACTCCTAATTCCTAGAGGCACAAGTCTACTTAATTAACCTCAGGGCTTATTATGCATTTACTTTTAGCTGCTCCTTCTTTAATGGAATTTAGTACACCTCTCTTGTTATTTTTACTGTCACTCTATTTTCTGCCCCAGGAACATTGCACGTGTGCATGTTGCACAGTGTAGTTAACACACTTCTTCCCTTATTAAAACTTGCCCTAAGTTCATAAGATATAAATATGAGAAATTCTTTTGATCCTGGAACAGGCCTAACTACTCAATCGATAAAATCCACCTCAACAACAACAACAACAACAACAAAGAATACAGCAACAAAAAAGAAAAACAAAACAAAACAAAAAACTAACTCCTTGTACGGTTTTGGTCCTAAATAACAATTTTTAAGATTTTAGATGGAAAAGGGAACATCTAAAGACATAGTGCAATTTAATATTCCTAACTAGCAATTTAATATTCCTGAACTAAAACAGGTTAGCAACACACTAGTCTATCCAGTATTGGTCACCATAAATTATTCTAATGAAGATTCTATTCTAAGGTCTACATGAACTTTCTACTTGGTATTATAAAGATGACTTTATATCACGTTTGGAATTACATGTATAATTTATTCAGCCAGTTCTTTTGAAAATCAATATGTTTTCTACTTGTAACTAGGGAAACTATTTTCATTATTACCTAGGGGATGCTGTGTTAAAGTCCTTTAAAGCAAGCCACTGCTAGAATATTGGATTATTTGAATGAGTAAATAGATGAAGAGTCAGATAATGGTGTCAATGTTGAAATGTGTCAAAGGCTCCATGACAACTTAGAAAAGCTGACATCGTTACTGAGACAGAGCTTGACCTACACCAAAGACCATTAGGAGAAAAATGGTTGTTACATGATTTTCAGTGAAATTACTAGACTATAACTTGAGAATTTTGGGTTATTTATGTGAAGGACAACTAGGAGAGAGAGAAAGCTTACACCCTTCATGATAATTAACTCTAGGGACTGGTTCAGTCAGTGAGGACACATACAACACTCACAAAAGACCTAGATTCAGTTTCTGGGCTGATTTCAGGCAATGCAGAACTGCCTGTAACTCTAGCCACAGGGGAACCAGTATCCTGTGATGTCCTCCCCCCATCCCCCAGACACACATAATTGAGACAAATTATTTGTAAAAGATAGTCTAATCTAGCTACATTGAATTTAATATTTAGGAACTAAAGTCTAACATAAGTTAGTAATCAAGAGATACTTGATATGCAAACACTATGTGTATTGATATTTCAGCTTCACATTAATGTTTGTCGTTTTGAAAGCCGTCAGATTATCATCAAGTTTTGCTAATAAAATATAGAATCTGCTATAAGAGAAGCAAGGAACTAAAATAGCATTACCTTTAGAACATATTCAACTTGGTATCTGGGTGACTTACCTCTTTGATGACACACACATGTTGACCATCAGTTTTCAATGAAATAGATGAACAAGGTGGCTTATTTATAATTCATTTAAATTTTTTTCTCTTTTTTTTAGTCAGGTATCTCTATTATGTAGCTGTAGCTCTGGCTTTCCAGTAACTCTCTGTGTTCATTAGGCTGGCCTCTAACTCACAAAGATTCACCTGCCTCTGCCTCTTGAGTGTTGAGATTAAAAGCATGTGCCACCAGACCTGGACTCTATTTAATTTTAATGATGAAATGTTCCTTGAGATCAGCAGTCCTGAATTCTAATTCTTATTAAAGTATCTATCATTAGGAAGGACACAAACTACAGTTAACTGGGAAGAAGACCCTCTTTTGAGAAAACTGCCTCCATCAGGCTGCGTATAGGCAAGTCTACAGTGTGTTTTCTTGATTGTAGGAAGGCCCAGACCATTGTCAGCAACACCACCCACCCAGGGTAGGTGGTCCTGAATTGAATAAGAGAGTAAACTAAGCAAGCCAGTGGGAGCACTGAAGTAAGCAGAGTCCCTCCATGGCTCCTGCTTCAATTGCTTCCTCCAGGTTCCTACCTGGAGTTTCTGCTCTGATTTCTCTTGTTGACAGAGTATATCTGAGTGCTGTAGGATGAAATAAACCCTTTCATCTGCAAGTTGCTCTTGGTTACTGTGCTTCATCACAGCAATGAAAATCCTAAGAGAAAATTAATAAAGCAATTAATTTCAATCTGTAAACCTCTTCACAGTTGTATTGAATTACTTTCTTTTACCTGCTTTTTCTAATATCTGGTGTGATGAGCGCATCTATGAACATGAACATGCATGTACCCCAATGCATATGTGGAGGCCAGAGGACAACCTTGTGTGTGGTTGCTCACCTCAAAACAGGGTCTCACTATTGCTTTGGTGCTGTATACACCAGGCTACCCGACCTGAAGGCTGTCGGGGAATCTGTGTCTCTGTCTCCCATCTTCCCTGCAGCAGTGGGGTTACAGACTCTTGCGTTGTTTGTGTGTGTTTTACATGGATTCTGGGGAGAGTACACTTAAACTCTGGTCCACCCAGTTACACAGCAAGTGCCTCCCCCATCACACCTCTCCTCCTCTCCTCTGTAGCGTCTGACCTTCACAGCCATTCCAAACACCTCACTGGACTTTATTTCAGTTTTCTCCAACTAGGTATTGACAGAAGCACCCACGCTTGTCTATGGCACTGATGACACATGGTCCATTTGAAACAGCACTTTACCCAAACTTCTTAGAGCCAACCACTCTCCAAAATCTTATTTTATTTTATTTGACAAAGGTGTGCCTGTATGCAAGATATTTTGATCGCTATTACCTTTACTCATCCTTCCTCCTGTGAAATTCTTTCTTCTTCACAGCTAGTCTACATCTTGCTTTCGTGTCTCTTTTTCTTTTCCTTTTGGATTCTCGATCTTAAGAAAAGAAATAGAGAAATCCTGATTTGAAAAGTTTTCTTTGAAAATATCCATATCTCTCTGCTTATTCTCATAATATCAAGTACTCATTTCAGAGGTAAAATTGTGTTTCTTTTAAAGATTTATTTATTTTTATTTTATGTGTATGAGCATTTTGCTACATGTTTGTCTAGGTACATGTTTGCATGGAGCCCAAGGAGCCTTAAAATTGGCATCAGATCCCCTGGAACTGGAGTTACAGAGGTTTATGAGTTTCTGTGTGGGTGCTGGGAACTGAGCCTAGATCAGTTGCAAGAACAGAGAGTGATCTTAACTGCTGAGTCATCTCTCCATCCCCACTGAGGGGTAAATTATGCTTTTTCTTTAAAAAAATAAATAAACAAACAAATACCTCCATTTCTTGTAAGAGTTGCACCCTGCTCACATCTACTCTTTTCCCTTAGCCATTAATAGAGTAGAAACTGAAAGATTTTCTTCCTACTGGACAGGAAGTAAATCGTGTGGATCTCAAAAGCTTCCAGCAGACATACAATGGTATTGTCAGTTTTGCCACAGTAAAGCTTTCTAGCATAGACATTTTAGTTCATGGCCATTGGTGTTCTTCTTGTTTGTTGATGCCTCCTGTCTTGTTTCTTTAGACTTGATATAACAACAGTTTGGATCTTCATATTCTGCCAATAGCAAAACCATGATCTTTTATAACTTCCTTTATTTGTGAAATGGCTTGAATTCATTTCAGAACTCTTTTATTGTTGCTTGCTTTAAACAAATAAAATCTCCTTTTCAGCAAAATTCTACTAAAAGGCATAATGTTTGACATGTTCCAAAAGAGTGCTCTTATGCCTAAGGCTCCCTCTAGCCTCCCCGAGGCAGCTGCCTTTGTCCTAGGTACCTTACAAGATGTATGGTCTCAGAAGAACTCAACTGGAGAAAAGAAAAAACAGACTAGATTCTAGTCTCACAACCTTCATGTGTAACACAGCTAATTTTTGTTGCTAATGTGAGTGACTGCAGACATGTAAAGGAATACCAAATAGAGAATTTATGTAGATGTGAGGTACAATGTAGATAGATTAAGGGAAGAGAAACAGCCAACCAAACAGACTGGTAAGAATTCAAGGCAGATCCCAAGTAAAGACACGACTTTTTCTGTATCTTCCAGAAACATAACAGAAACTCTTCCATGCACTGAAGGAAATTATGCCCTTTCAGATATTAAATGTCATCCATAGAAATGCCAGGCACCATTAAATATGGAGAGAGAAAACGGAAAAAGATTGCAGAGTTTTATTATTCTCTTTTTTTGCAAGTCACTTGTGTATGCATCTTACTTTAACAGAAAACCTCTCTGCCTGTATGCAGGAGTCATTCCCAGTGCAGCTGTTGTGGGGATATGACAGGCCTGGACGTAGTGTTGATTGAAGAGTGGGATTTTAGTGCCGTTTCATTTGTTTGTGCTTTGGACTGTGTGGTTAGTGGTTTTATAGAGGATGTTCCAGCACTCTGAATATTGTCCAGCAAGCTGCAGCACAATGCATCTTTAAAACTCTATTTGCTTTGAAATAAACAGCATGCTGGGACTTCTACTAGGGCCCAGTGCAAAAATGTTTTGTGATGAGATTTCCAATTATAGTCTCAAAGAACACACAGAGAAAGAAGTTGGAGTATTGTGAGAAACACTTGGCAGGTTGAGTACCTCCAATGGAGGAGGCAGGAGAGATGAGACCATGTCCTCATTGTTTACTGCAGATTGCAAGAATTAATAATGGATATCCTAATGTACATTATTCATCAGGCCTGACCTCAACAGTACAAAACTGCACAGGTCACCTAAGCTATCTTTTATTTAAACTCCTATGTCTGACAACTAGGAAACAAAAAACAAAGCCAGCTAACTGGATATTAAGTAGGAAAGATATGCTTTTTCTGAGATCAAGTTCTCCTTGGCTAGATGTATCAGTAATTCTTTCTTCTGAGTAATAGAACAGGAATACTAAAATGGTACACTTTGGCCTGGCAAGATTATTCAGTGGGGAAAGGAAATTGTTGAGCAAGACGTGCAACCAGAGTTTGATCCTTGTAAACACATGAAGGAGGAAGAAAATAACTTATTCACAGAATTGTCACCTGGCCTCTACACACATGCTATGGCATGTTCACACACATATTTATTGTGTAACACCTATAACAAATAAAAATTTAAAAGAAATACTTTTAATAGCCTCTCTAGATTAGGAGACTTGAGATCAGCACATGATAGAATTCTTGGCATTTGGTGTCATCAGTAGATTCCATAATTTTTAAATGAATTGATACCTAACATTTCAGATTTCCATATGTCAGTCACCAACAAAT
This sequence comes from Peromyscus eremicus, assembly GCF_949786415.1. Classification (NCBI taxonomy): domain Eukaryota; kingdom Metazoa; phylum Chordata; class Mammalia; order Rodentia; family Cricetidae; genus Peromyscus; species Peromyscus eremicus. The sequence continues at coordinate 88,778,761 of NC_081418.1, forward strand.
AATTTAATATCAATTTGCAGAGGTGTTCTCCCTGCTGGTACATGTGCTTGCACGATTTTTCTCAGATTTGGAGGATCATTTGGTGTCAGAGAGCATAAGTAAAATTAAGTTTTTTCTTCAAGGCTTCTTGTTTTCAGAGGAACATATTTCAGTCTGGTCAATAGTCTACTACACTTGTTTAGATTCCTTCTGCCATTGCTACAGTCTTGCTAATTTGGGGACTGGCCCATAAATTTTATTTCTCTGTATTTCCTATGAACCTTCAGTTACATGGCATTTTGTTTAACAACATAATGTAGAAGAAGTAAAAAATTGTAAAGAAAGGGCTGGTGAGAGGCCCCATAGTTAAGAGCTTTCACTATACACTTGGAGGAGTCCAAGGTTTAGTACTCACCATCTACATGGGGCAGTTCAAAACCACCTGTAACTAACTCCAGCTTTGGGGGATCCAATACTCTGTCCACCACAGGCACTGCACTCACATGTACATACCCACACAGATAATCTCTCTCTCTCTCTCTCTCTCTCTCTCTCTCTCTCTCTCTCTCTCTCTCTCTCTCTCTATCTCTCTCTCTCTCTCTCTCTCTTCCTGTCAAAAATAGTGAAAGGATAAGGTTAGAAAAAAAAGTATATGATCAGATGAAATCATCTTATAAAAATCAACATTTGCTGAATTGTGTTTTGAAAATGGCCTTTATAATAGTTAGTTTTCTTCTTTATTTTACCAAAGACCTGACAATAAGCAATGTAAGGGATGAATGGTTAATTTTGGCCCACACTTGGAAAATATAGTCCACTCCAACAGGCTAGCCATGGTATCAGGAACCTGAGGCAGCTGTTCACTTGCATCTGCAGCCAGCAAGCAAAGAGAGGTGGATTTTTGTTTGCAGCAGGCTTACTGTTTCCTATGTTTATTCATCGTTGGAATGAATAAAGCCAGTCAAAAGGATGATGCACCTACATTCAGGGTGGCCATCCCTCCTCAATTAACCCAGTCTGAAAACACCCTCACAGACAGGTTCAGAGATGTGTATCCTAGATTAAACAAATTGAATCAGTTTGGCAGTGAAGATTATCCACCACAGTCTACACTTTTATGTATCATAAATTCTCAGAGTCATAAAAGATTCTAGCTAAAAACATGTTATATTTATGTAGATTTTTTTCTCAATACCCTAAGCATAGTTGAGTATACACTTCAAGCTTTGTAGATGATGCATTTTGCAGGTTGCTAACATGGTTCAATGAAATGAGTTTATGACAGTCATCAATTTGTGATCATTTGCCAAGCTGACATTTTTCTTATCACAGAAGACACAAACCACATACATACTCCAAATCTACTTGGGACCACCTTCCCTGTGGTAGCATCAACCAGAGTGGGCTGTGCCTTCCTGCAGCAACCATTAACCAAGAAAATGCACTATAGACTTACCGTAGGCAATCTGATAAAGGTGTTTTCTCAAAAGAGGTTCTTCTTCCCAGATCACTCTAGCTGTGTCAAGTTGACAAAAGAGTCAAACCAACCAGGACATTGACCCCAGGTCAATATGACACATCAATTCATCACTATTAAACAATAACCTTTCCTATTTTTCTTATTCCTAAGACCTCATATTAATAACAATATCATAATATGAAATATTCCAGCCTTAAATAGTCCTACGGTCTTGAAAATTTGAAACATTTTAAAACTTCAATATCTCTCAACTGTAAGATCCTGTAAAATAAAAATACAAGTTACATGCTTACTCCAAGAGAGAAGAACTTGGGCACATTTCAATTAAACTAAGGCAAAACCGAAGTCCAACAATGTGTAGCTCAGTGTGAGACTTCTGGGACTCACAATTTCAGGCTGTAAAGAGCGAAAACTCCTCCATCTCATCCTCTGTCCTCCACTGCACTCATAGCTTATTTCATAGGTTCAGGCCAGCTCTGCTTCACAGCTGCTGCTGTCCTTGGTACTCATCCTACAGTATGTCTCAAAAATGCCGAGGTCTCTGGTGCAACTGTGCTGGACATTCACTTATGACTTCTCCTGGGATCTCTTCAGGGACTGTGACCATGCCATAAAATTCCAAGCCTCAGCTTCTACTGTTACTGAGGCTACACCTTCACAGCCTCCCCTTGCATCTCACAGTGCCAAGCTTCAGCCACTATTCATGATCCCCTCATGGCTTCAAAACCTGTGTCACCTGGGAGACTCTTACACATTACCAATTTCAGCTGACAGCACAAGGTACAGCTTTGGTCCCTTCTATACCGTAACTTCTGTATGCTAAACCTGAGGAAATACTTCTCAAAAGATTCTGCCTCAATGGTGCTTTTATCTTGTTAATAACAGCTGATTAGCCCCAGCTGACCACTAAAAATTGTGCCAGCAGAGCACATGTTTCACTTCAGTGGTTCTTGTCTCGTTTTAATCACAGTTGATTCTTCAGTTCCAGTTGGCCAGAGTCACAGACTCTTAATTCAAAATATAGAATGGCCCCGAGAGAGTCTTATGGAACTCTCAAACTTCCCTCAGGAACTTTACAAGCCAGCTCTCCATCATTTGCGTTGCTCTCTGCATTATCTTCTAAGTTCCAACAATAGCTCACTTTTCTAGCCTCAAGTTCCAAAGTTCCACAGTCCTACCCAAAACATGGTCAAGTCTGTCAGAGCAATAACCTACAAACCTGGTACCAATTTCTGTCCTAGTCAGGTTTCCTATTGCATTGATAAAACACCATGACCAAAATCCACGTGAGGAAAAAAGAGTTTACTTCATCCTACAACTCTCTGGTCATATTTCATCACAAACAAAAGTCAGGGCAAGAATTCAAGGCAAATATCTGGAGGAAGGAAATGAATCAGAAGTCATTAAGACTCAGCTTACTGGCTTGCTCCCAAAAGCCTCTTCAGCATGTTTTCTTAGGTCATCCAGGATCACCTGCCCAGGGTGGCCCCACCTACAGTGGGCTGCCAACTCTATCAATCATTAAACAAGAAAATGCCTTACAGACTTGTCTAGATGCAATCTAATAGAAACATTTTCTCAGTTAAGGTTTCTCTTCACAGATAACTCAAGATTGGGTTAAAACCAACAGAACAGAATACAAAAATGTCCTTAATAGTGCTGTCTTTTAAACTTCTTAAAATTTCCTATTTTGTACCGATTTGTTGTGGGGAGAATATGGTGGCATCATATGAAGTTTTCACAGAAAAAGTTATTACTTACTGTCAAGTTAACATGAACTGTAAAATTTGTAAATAAAAACCTTTGGTCTTCCTTCTTATAACTCTCATGATTGATAGTAAAGGATATTGTGCATTCCTAAAGGCATATGTATATATTCAAACAAAGTACACTTGTATATGAATATACACATATATAATGTATATTGAAGTGTGTTGAGCTTTTCAAGCCCTCCTTAGTTTTATACAGGCAAATGAGATAAATGTAGGAGGTTGATATATCTCAATTATCAATTTAATAAATCAATTAAATAGTATCTGATAAAAGGATATAAGATGTGATCTTAAAAACTTGGGGATATAAACTAAGTGTGGTGGCACATAGCTTTAATCCTAACCCTTGGGAGGCAGAGGCAGGTAGAAGGTAGATCTTTGTGAGCTCAAGGCCAATCTATTCTGTTCTACATAGTGAGTTGTAGGTCAACCAGTGATACACATTTGAAAACTGTCATACATACATATATATATATATATATATATATATATATATATATATATATACATACATGTATATGTATGACAGTACAGGTTTAGCTCTTGAAGAAAATTTTAATCTCTGGAAGCTCATAATAATTTGTGAAAAGTTCAGAGGAATATAAATCCATAGTGGTGGCCCCCAAGTTACGTTATATATTGGAATCACTAGGACCCTTTAAAAGATGTTGATGGCTTATTATCAACATCTTGACATGATTGTATAGACTACAACTCCAGTATCTCAGAAGCTGCACACAAATACCCACAGAAGTGATGAACTTAAAGCCACCTCTACAATAGATGTTGTGAAGTCTGAGATGACTGCAGTGGTTCTCTGGCTTCAGACTTTCTCACAGCCACTGTGTCTGCAGCTGTGAATCCTACTTTTAAACTCAGTGCTGCACACTGGACTTGTGAAGCAATGTTGTGAACTATGAAAGTATCAACTGAATAAGAAGCTCCCCAAGCATTTCAGGATAGAAAACTCATCTTGGACAATAAGAAGGACTGTTGGGTAGTTCTGATTGGGATCTACTCACCAGTACTTAAAATCAATAACATACTATCCCATTTTTCTTAAGAAACAAGCCAGCACACATGATCTATATATTTTAGCAATGTCTGAGGGTATTGCAGATATACTTTTTTATTATACCTTGTAGGTTAAAGAGCTTTATTATTACAATAAATTAACTTTACACACATTTTGTATAAAAAGTAGCAGGGGATTTGGGAATGTGATAGGCCTCCTTAAAGTCTGGTCTGCAGAACCTGTTTGATGATAAAGACAGAGGTGTGGATGATTCAAGGAAACAGTGATCCTGAAAGCAGAAGGTCCCACACCCTTATATGGGAATGAGGCTTCAGAGCAGGGTTTAAACTTCTTAATAGTTTTTATAACTTTTCCTGCTTTTTGAACTTCGAGACTCCTTTTGCACAGCCTGAATTCTACAGTTCTGCCAACTTCCATGTGGAATTTTCATACTCACTCTAGATAAAACTGTGGAGTAGAAGCAGTTGCTGAAATACAGTTAACCACTGGAATCAAATTTAGAAATCAAAAGGAGAAAAGGCTGATTTTTAAGAACCGTGACTTGGAACTCTCTGACTCAGAATATGACTCCTGAGCCTCTCTTCACCTGAAGGCCTGTGGTAAAGGACTGACCACGTAGGCTGTCTATAAACTTCCCAAAGCTAGGTCTGTGGTGTTGGGCAAAGAGGTCTTCATTTTAACATGTTCTAAATGAAGTTTAATGTTCTAGACTTATGGTTCTAAATCCAGAGTTAATTTTTCCCCTTAGCAGTCATTTGAAAACAGGTAGAGATATTTTGGATTGTCTCCACATAGCTGAACATTGCAGATATTTGGTAGGTAAAAACCAGGAATGCAGCTAAGGTACCAAATGGCAATGTGAACAAGACTCTTTAAAGTTATCTGGTCCCAAATGTCAAGAGAACCTTTGTTCTAAAATGCAAGTTCTTGAAATGTAAAATACTGTAACATGAGGAAGTCACCTCTCAGAGACTTTGACCTAGTAGTTCCAGGATGTGGAAAAAGAATCTCTATTTTTTGCAAATTCCTCAGTATCTAATACTGTTCATTTATCTTGTTATTGGTAGCCATGTGTCTAGGGGTCACCTTTCAAGTTGCATCCAATTCTTCCAATACTACTTTTCTAGAAATACCATATATCATGAGCCCTGAATTATGATGTGGCTGTGCAACATTACTGAGAACCTGAAAGTACACATGACCACTATGTCCCTACATCTCTGAACTTATGCCTTTTGAAATATGATAATGTCTGCTTTCTCATTAGCATCCATATATGGGATGCAATATGAGAACATAAACATGAAACTTTGTGGGACAATTGAAATAGCATTTATATGTTTGGCAGGTGATTCTTGGCAAATCTGTGGTAAGAAATCTTTTTGTGTGCTTTTTTATTTTATATTTTTTATTGAAAACAATTTTTATACAATATATTCTGATCACAGTTTACCCCCCCATATCCTCCTAGATCCTCCCCAAGTCTTCACCCATCCATCTCTGCACTCCTTCTCTCTCTCTCTCTCTCTCTCTCTCTCTCTCTCTCTCTCTCTCTCTCTCTCTCTCTCTCTCAAACAACAGGCAAAAAAGAAAATCATAAAGCATAGTAAACACATTTTTTTTAAATATTCTTTTTTGAAATATCAATTACATTCAGATGTTGGATAGAGAATGTTTTCAGCAGTTGAAGCCTTAGCCTATAGTGATGATTAATAGTGGCTGTCAATCTGATTGGGTTTGGGGACAACTATAAAACATACCTCTGGGCAGATCCCAGAGCATTTACTTGAAGGTTTAGCTGAAGAGGGAAGACTCTCCTGTGGGGAGTGGGCAGCATTTCCGGCAGCAGCACAGATATAAAAAGGGCCAAGAGAAAGCAGGATTGGTTTCTCCTGCCCACCTCTCCTCTTTGCTTCTGAGTGAATCCACTCCATTGCTGACACTGCTACTGAACATCTTTGCTGACATCAGAATCCAGCTTGTTCAGTAATAAAACATGAAATGAAGACCAGCAGCTCTCCAGCAATTCTCCAGCCTATATTGGAATTACTGAAGTATCCAGCCTTGTATACTGAGGATCCACTGGGCTTTCAGCCTTATAATGTGTAGACAGACTACCTAGTCCATATCATGCAATCGAAAAAAAATCTACATTATAATATGTAGATGTACACATAACACACACACACACACACACACACACACACACACACACATTATTTGTTTACTATTGCCATGATTATGACCACACAAACTCTTATAAATAAAATATTTAATTGAGGGGGCTCACTTATAGTTCAGGGGTTCAGTCCATCATGGCAGGGAGCATGGAAGCCTTAAGGCAAGCATGGTTTTGGAGAAATAGCTAAGTGTCCTACATCTTGCAGGCAATAGGTATTGGACTGACTGTCACACTGAGGGAAGCTTGAGAAAAAGAAACCTCAAAGACTGCTCCCACACTGACACACTTCCTCCAAAAAAGCCGTATCTCCTAATAGTGCCACTCCCTTTGGGGCCATTTTCTTTCAAACTACCACAATATTGTTGTATATGTTCCTCTAGAGAACATGAATACAGTTAACATGTGAAAATCCTTGGGTTCAATCCTCAGCACTCAAAATACTTTAGACAGAAACAAATGAAAGAAGAAACTGATGTTGAAAAGAGATTGGAAAACAGCTCCTACCACTGATGCCCAGTCCTTATCTAACCCAATGCTCATTATAATAACTACTAAAGTCATTTCAGGAAAAACTCAGCCAATCTCAAATATCTTTGGTATATTGAGGGAAATAACCTATTTCAATAACATTTTCATGCATACATCTCACTCATAAGGTAGATACTTTTAAGTCACACACTTACCTAACAGAACAGATGCAGATTATTTTAGAATACCTTTGAGACTGGCTTTCCCTGATTTTCTTTCCTAACACCGTTTCTTTTCATGGTCATTAGCATCAACAACACCAGCCGTATACACAAAATGTTAACATTTCTAAATAGAGATTCAAAGTGTTTTCATCGGGCCCTCAGTCACTGCTCACTCCATTAAAGCCATCAATAGCAGGAGAGACAAAAATTATAAATCAGTAGCTAGGCAACAGAGACAAAGCTAATGAACATTAGGCCAGGGACCCTAGCCTTTATAAATGAAATTCAAATATCACCTTGGTTGACTATAGCTTTCATTTTGTTACTATTTTGACACAAATAGAGCCAAGATATATTTTTCTTACTTTGTTTTTTTTCTTTTTCCTTCTAGTTTATGTCCTACATTATTACTTTGTCGAAAGAAACAGAGTTGATGAAAGAAGCCTATAAATCAGAAACAAACTATTTTTACTGTTAACACTTGTACTTGCTTATACTGTCTTCTGTAATATGAGTAATCAGCAGGTTTCCACAGCAATCCTTGAGGCCTCCCTTATTTGTGGCATTGCTCTCTACAATTAAAATTTTATTTGTAAGGTTAGCTGGAAAAGGTTTTGAATAAAAATGAATATCTTGACAAAAAAAATCAAGTGCCAATCTGTAGAACTAAACATATAATCTTGTGGCTCCTTTATCTTCTTTCAAAACAGGCAACAAAATGTCCTGGAAATGAGGACGAATACATTCTGTTTATATAAAGGAACAAGTTCTCTTCAATTACTGACAGTTGCCTCTACTGGTTTGGATTTTGTAAAGTTTATTTTGACAAAGCAAAATTCATGAGCAATGAAAAGCTGAAATACAATCTCAACTTCTCTCTATTGTTTTCTCTTAAGAGCTTGAGATTGAATGGTGTACATATTAAATTACTATTTGTTTTAGTTAGAGTTTCTATTGCTGTGAAGAGACACCATGACCATGGCAACTCTTATAAAGGAAAAACATTTAACTTGGATGGCTTACATTTTCAGAGGTTTAGTCCATTATCATCATGGTGGGACACAGTGGCATAAAGGCTAGATGGTGCTGGAGAAGGAGCTGAGAGTCCTACATCTTGACCCACAGGCAACAGGAAGTAGTCTGAGTGTCACACTGGGCAAAGCTTGAGAGCAAAGGAGACCTGAAAGCCCATGCCCACAGTGACACATGTCCTCCAATAAGGCTACACCTACTCCAACAAAGCCACACCTTCTAATAATGCTACTCCCTATGAGCTTATGAGGGCCAATTACATTTAAATTATCATACTATCCAAAAATATACAAATATAAGAAGCCAATAGAATATGTGGGGTTTTTGTCTAGAATTACAAATATGTTCAGTTTTTGCTATATTTTCAATTTAGAGCAATGGTTCTCAACCTAAAGGTTGCAACATCTTTGGGGGTCAAAAGACCCTCTCACAGGGCAACATATCAGATATCCTGCACATCAGATATTTACATTATGATTCATGACAGTAGCAAAATTATACTTATGAAGTAGCAATGACAATAATTTTATGGTTGAGGGGGTCACCACAAAATAAAGAACTGTATTAAAGATACTGTGTTCAAGGAAGTTTGAGAAGTACTGGTTTAGAGGAATCACTATGAGAGAACACATGAGGATTCCTAGACAATGGTATGTCCATTCCTACTTACTGACACCCAGCTCAGAGGAAACAGAGCCTGTGACATCACTCAGTGGAAGCAATCAGGAAAACAGTGGTACTAACTCCTCATAGAGTGCTTCATTTGGAACACGGACTCCATTAGTCTTTACCGCAGGAACAAGATGATTCTCGGTAGAAAATAACACCACTTAGTGAAGAGCTCCTCTTTGCTCTTTGATTCTTGACTGTGGACACCATGTCATGGGCTATCTCATGATCCTGTTGCTATGCTTTTTTTCCCTCTGTTGTGTGGACAGGATCATCTTGAAATGTGAGCCAAAATAAGCCTGTTCTTTAAGTTGCTTAAGAAAAGTAATTAACATATAACTCTAACTTAAAGCCAATCCACATACAAGGAATAATAAGAGTTCTAAACCTATATAATTATCAACTAGAGATTAGCATGAAAATGTCTAATGGAAATCTCTGTGCTAAGACATCTCAATTTTGGCAATATTTTTTTTAAAAAAAGTAGGAGTAATTTTTTTTTTCTGAGAGGATAACAATGATTAGAATAACTTTCTGTTCCTTTATATACTTTTATGTTTTCACAACCACAAATCCAGCTAAGGATCTCAGAAACAAGCCAATGGTATTTTAAAAACTATTCAGTTACTGAAGTACTTACGAAGGAAGTTGGAATTCCAATACTTGAATCTTATAAAAAAAAAATGGCAGAACCAACAAATACTTCTTCAAACCATTAAACAAAGGTTAATTGAGTGAGAATGAATATTGATTACAGTACCATGTACCAGAATTGAAAATTTCTATCCACTCATCTCATGTCATAATATATGCCCTTTGTGTTGGTTAGTTTTGTGTCAACTTGACAACTTGCAACTAGGGACTGTAAATTGAGAAAATGCCAATGAATAGAACCTACCTTTGTAGCTCAATAGTTTGTAGAGAATTTTTTGGTAAAGAATGAGACAAAGTTAAAACAATGAAGGAAGTATACACTAAGAATGTCCTATGTACATTATGGTTTGTTAGAAATCAAAAGGAGGGAAATGAAATCTAAAATAGTCAAATTTTCTTTAATGTGAGAAGAATAAGGATGTCACCAATGGATATGTCTAAGTGGATGAGAAAATCTCATAATGCCTCAACCCTACACAGAGAACTATAGGCAACGGAGGAAAGCTGGGAGCAGGAGACGTGTCTTCCACAGGGAAAAGCACACCCATTAGTTGTATACTGTTAAATGGTCAGTCCTGAAAACATACATATAAGTAATACTATACAGGCTCAACAGGTTATATTTAGGAATATACATGTATATACATATCCATATATGCATACAAAAACAACTATTGACAAAAGAGGATGTGAATTTGAAAGAGAATAGGGAGGGGAATATGGAATGAGTTGGAGGGAGGAAAGGGAAGGGATAAATGGTGTAATTATACTATAATCTCAAAAATAAAATTTTAAATAAATTATAATATATTTTAAAGTATTATTTTTGACATAGGGTATATATATATGTGTGTGTGTGTGTGTGTGTGTGTGTGTGTATACATTTATTAACATTAAGTTTTCATTGTGAAATTTTAACACTTACACCAACACTGATTAAATCACAGTAATAACACTTATTCTCTCTTTGATCTTATTTATTTGACATCTTCACCAAGTCCATATTAACCCACTATAAGCAGCTGACATCCCACTGTAGTGTGAAACATCAGTGCTTACTTCTTATACCTCTCTGTGTCTTGTCTTCATTACATAACCCCCAGTAACAGCTGTTCCACCTCCAACTCTAGTTACTGTTAGCACCATTTAAAAAGAGATTGTGTTGGATTATGAAAAATGTTCATGTTGTAATGTGTATTATGAACAATATTCATGGGCTCTTATGTTTGAACACTGGATCCTGGCCAGTGGTGCTGTTTGGTAAGGTTGTGGAACCTTTAATAGGTGAAGCCTTGCTGGAGGAAGTAGGTAATTCCAGGAAGGCTGTCTTAGCTCAAGATGTGCTTCCCACTCCCTCCCTGCTTTCTGATTCAAGATGCTATGTGATCAGCAACTTCTATTTCCTACTTCCTGATGCCATGCCTGCTTTCCCTGATGTGATGGACTGTATCCACTCAAACTTCAAGCCAAGCAAACTTATTCTCTATTAAGTTGCTTCTTATCAAATATTTTGTCACAGCAATAAGAGAAGTACCTAATACATATGATATTTATCTTTTTGTTACCCTGCTACTTCATTGAACATAGTGCCCTCCGATTCTACATACTTTTCTGCAAGTGTATAATGCTATTCATTGTTATGGCTAAGTAATTTTATATTGTGTGCATATATACCATAATTTCATTGTCTATTCATCTGCTGACAAAACCTTTGATGAATCTGTATCTTTCCATTTGGAGGATCAATATAAAGCTGACCAACCAACCAAACAAATCACAAGGAGTTGTAAGTATGTCTTTTGTATGTGGACTTCCTTTTGAATATAGTTTCTGAAGTGAAATGGGGAATCATACAATCGATCTAACATAGGTTTTTAAGAACATCTATATTGTTTCATAAAGGTTGTACTAGTTTATATCACAATCAATGTGTAAGAGTTCCTGTTTTCCACATCTTTGCCATTATTTATTGTAGTTATGTATTGCTATTATGATCTGACCAACAAATACCATGAAGCAGAAATCTTTGACTACACAATACATTTCCCTGAAGTCATGACACTTAAAATCAATGAAATTGCACATAATACGGTGATAACTAGCTGTACTAATGATAATGATAATGTTGGTTCTAATATTCTCTTAATTGAAAGGAAGGAAGAAAAATCAAGTAACTTCTTACATGTGTTTCTATAAACTATCCAGATAATCTCTGTGTTACACCGAGTAGAACACAGATGGAATCCTTTCTCAGTCTGTTGATGCCATTTCTGTGATTAGTCATTTCTTAATATCTATCAGGGAAAAAGCAATACAATACAAATACTAAATTCCATTAAGTTATAATAGCTTACTAGAAAATAAAAGCCCCAACTGCAATTCAGTAGTTGCAAAAATCCAAAGACAAGATGTATTTCATCACTGTGTCCAAACTACAAAAACAATGAGTGTGAGATGATGGGACGGAGGCAGCTGGTGAATGTACAAGAACTCTGTCGATAAGTAAAGCTAAATAGAGAGGAAGCATATCAGTGAACACAGGAGAAGTGTGCATACGTAATGAAAAGTTACATAACATTACAAATTACAGTCAAGGAAGGGAATATGTGTGCTAAGCTGAAAAATAAATGAGTGCTTAGAAAAGATTTCATTTATGAAGTAACATTTCAGTTCCCAAGGAGAAGTAGCTATCTATTCTAAAGGAGCATTGCAGACAGAGGCGCAAGAATTACCAGAAGCAGCCTAGGGAGTGAATCAGAGACCATACAAATGATCCCCTTATGGTAGCTAGCTAGGTAAAAATAAACTGGATATAAAGGTCATTGAGGATGGACTACTCCTTCAATCTGCTTTTTGGCCCCAGCTTCTTTATTCCTGAAAGCATACTAATTGTGGGGAAGAGGAACGTGAACAATTGCCCCTTTTTAAAATAGGAAACCCTACCTGAGTTCACCAGTAATATCCTTTACAAATACTTTGGTCAGTAGTGGATAAGACACTGTGTTGAAGAAAGCAGGACCTTCCCTTTACCAGGCTAGGCTAAGGACCTATGACAAAGAGAAAATCTCATTTTATAGCCTCAAGAGAACAGTCTGAAATCAAGAAGATAAGGGGGAAAAGGATACATGTTAAGAAGATGGAAGGAGAACCAGAGAGGTAGGTTTTTAGCATCCAGAACCTGTCTGGAGGCTTGCAACCACATACAACTCCAGTTTCAGAGGATCCAATGCCCTCTGCTGGCCAAAAGTATACACACACACACACACACACACACACACACACACACACTCACTCACACCCTCTTGCACACACATTTGTTCGCATACATACATGGAGGAATAATTTTAAAATATTTTAAAGGGAGAAATTGCTACCTCTTTGATGGGATACACTTATACACTCTAGAAGTCCCTCCCTTGATGCAGTTGTAGTAAGGCTCTGGCTCCAGAGAAAGAACTTACTTCCCAGGAAAAGCAAAAGATTTCATGTACTTGTGATAATATAGCTCACAGTTAACACATGCTCTGCTACAGGAAAAGTGGAGAGAAACTCAATCTTTCTTTTCCTGGTTTTGTCAAATTTTGAAGAGTCTATCACCAAATTTTGTTTGTGTGTGTGTGTGTGTGTGTGTGTGTGTGTGTGTGTGTAAAAGTTTGTAGACCAGAGAGTCTTGGGCATCCTATCATGTAATGTCCAGCTATTTTTCATCTCAAGCAATGAACCAGACAAGATCCTGAGAAAGAAACTGAAGTATAGATTTATTAAAAGCATGAGGAAAAGATTGGATTCACTCAACAAAAAGGAAGCCAGCTGCTTCCAACACTTACTTCAAGAGCCGAGTCTTTGGGGTTCTTTTCTATGAGTTGAGAGGGATAAAGAACTGAACGTTAGGCATAGAAAGTTGGTGGATCCCATCCTGATTAATAGAAGAGCTGTTATGTGGCATTAAATGGATTTTCATAATCATGACTCATAATTTCAAGCATATGCATGTCCTGTCTTACATACATTTAAGATGATAAATAAGAGTTGTTTTTTGTTTGTTTGTTTTTCTGGAGAGGTCACTTCAAGAACAGATTGGCATTTACTGAACTTGTACACAGCACCAATCTAAACTAACCCTTTTCTCTTTCACCACAATGCTGAACCACAAGTGCCAGGCCGTGGGGGTTGGGAATGGAGGCTGTTGGGTATTACCCTACAGGGAAGAGACAACCAAGAAGAGGTGCCTCAGGTTGCTGAGTAGTCCCTGTACTCATCTACCTTGTACTTGTCCAGTAACAATATGATTTGGGGATTCAAACATAATGGAAAGACACTGAAAATGTTTCACCAGGAATGGAGAGATTAAATTTACTCCATAATATTCTGGCTAATGAGGAGAGTTTAGTGGAAAGAGATAATCCTCAATGTAGTCTACAATGACTGGAAATTATAATGAGGAACTACATTTTTCGTCTATAGTCTAAATTAATGCCATGCTACCCTGAGGCCAGGGAAATGTTTTCAAATTGTGTTTTAGTATAAATATCTATAAAGTTTCTTTTGTTGCAATAAAATTACATAGTGACTGCCTCTCCCTTTCATTGCTTACCTGACAAATAAGCCACAAGCAATGGACTTTAATCTGTAATATTCCCATATGTTATTTCTTTATATGGCAAATGAAATGCAATGCCTTGGGCTGTCACTACCATGATGTAAACACCCTTATGCTGTGTCTCTTTCTCTGTGTTGATGAGACATATAGATCCAGAAGTATCTAAAAGGATCTTGCTATCCTCTTCATTTCATCATAGACAAATACACGCTCCACAAGGGGACATACAGGATGAATTCTTGGGCAACTATGATTATAGCCCTCACTCTTGTGTACTTTCTGTTTATTATTTTAGTAAGAGGTGACTTAGTGGTACTAACACAAATGCATTATGATGCCTTACCTGTACACCAAGTCCCCAACATAGCCTGCAGCAGCCACTCCAATATACACAGGTTTTGCACAATTTTGCCCAGAATGTAGGCTGCATTATTAACAATTGCATTGTCTCCAACACAGCTATTTATCTCCAAGGAGAAAGTGGTTTGCAGTTATATCAGAGACTGTGTGTGGAGGGAAGGAGGGTACTATCTGAAGTCACCATCAAAATTTCACAAGAATTTTCAATCTTGCTTCCAATCATGCCACTCTGAGGTCTCAACACCCACTTATTTGAAATCCAGCCAGAACTGGAGGAAAGAGTCAAACATAAAATATGTGAAATCTGTTTCCTTGGTGATGCTTTTATTTCAAAAAGACAATTTGTCAGTTAAAGGTGAACATCTGATAAGTACTAGTTCACAAAAGAAGAAAATAAAATGCAGTGAGCTATTTAATGATTCATAGAGGATCTCAAGATACTTAGGTTAAATTGTTGTTTTAATAACCATGTTTAGGGGTGAATAAGAAGGTTCATTGGGTATGTAGGCTTGCTACCAAGCCTAATGACCCGTGTTAGATTTCAGGAACTGTCAGAATAGAAGGAGAGAGCCAACTCCCACCAGTTATCCTCACCTCCACATATGAGCCTTCACACACACACACACACACACACACACACACACACACACCAGCATAATTAAACAAATAAGGGTAATTTAAATTAAAAATAGCTATGGATTTATAACAGAAAAAGTGTGTGAATATGCAATGTTCTCAAGGGTCATCATTGCAAATAGTTTACTTTGTTTAAGGTTTTCAGAATTTAAGTTACAATTGTCTATATAGTGCAAAAATTTCCCAAAGGTGAAATAAACTAGGGAGGTGAAAATCCTCAGATTAATAAGATCCCAGTATGAAGATGTCACATGGATTTTCTTCTCATATGTTAGGGATTAGATCTGTTCATTTGTCAGAAGGAACTTGTTATTGAAGTATAAATTCCTCAGGAGAATTGCAAAATAGAAAAGTTTTGCCATAATGGTTAAGAGTCAATCTCCCAGACATGGAAGATGTATGATACAGAAGGAATAGAGAGCACAAAGATGATGGACACTTAGGATGAGATGTGGAGAAAGCCCCAAGGTAGAGAGATGTTATAACATCACAGTGTGAGAGCTGAAATTCTGGCATTTGCATGGCTGGTCTCTGATGACTGCCTTCAAATTATAAGTGTAAGCATGGGCTATGTATTACTACCTTTTTCTGGAAATTAAATGTGTCTTAAGAATAAAAACAGAAAACCAAATGGATCCTCTTTACATGTTCATGACAAGATTTTGTGTTAGCCAGCTTGAGATGTTCAAACACCTCTCATTTCCAAGAAATGTCTCTTGCTATGATTAACCCTTAGGTGATCCCAGAAAACTGGTTTCAGGTGTCTTGTCTGGTAAGATGTTTTAAATCATTCTTTGCCATTTTGTTCAGATGCTTTTTCTATTACTGGGAACAGCTCTGAGAACTGTCTTCTCTGGAGGCTGGAGTACCAGTTGAGGAAGTCAGACACAGCATTGCCATTTCCCTTTGTGACTGACTTCACATTCAAAGCTCAGATAGAGACCAGGAGAGTTTCTTTCACCTTCCACAATCTGCATGTGTTGTCAAACATTATTTCTGCAGAAATTAGGCCCTTTCTGTTTAAGCTCCTGGGAGTCACTTGGAAGACACTCAGCCCCTTGCTGATCTTTTTTTTTCTTGGGACTTTCACATTCATTTATTACAACATGGAGTCTGGTAAGTTATTTTCACTAAATCTCACATCCAGAACTATTTATCCATGTCTTTTTGTACCATTCAGAGACATGGGCCCTATAAATTACATTATCTAGATTCATTTATCTTGTAATTTCATGTGAAGATTAACTGATATGAAATAAGCTCCAAAAAAATTGAAGGAGGAAGGGCAACAATTTCTCCTATCTCCTCTCTAAAGAGGTCTGCCCTTCATGAAGTAGCTGCGTCCTATAGCTCCTTTATGACAGATGAAATTACAGCACCAGAATTTTGTGAGTTCAAGGGCATCACACCATGTTTCCTAGAGAATCAACAACTGCTTCCACTAAGTTCTCTTTAAAAGGCTCGCCAGATATGATTGATATTTTCTACCAGCCAATAGTCCAGTTCTGAGGTGTGTACTCTAAGCTTACTTTTCAAAGTTATAAACAATAAAGTATATCAACAAACAAATGAAAGAATAATCAATTCCACTACTTCCTAATTTACTGGAATTTCTTTAATAAGTTGAGACAAGCCAACGGTTTTTCACTTGATTTTTCTGTGCTTTTCTGAGTTGAACTTCCATAAGGGCTTTTGGGGCTAACCTACAAATAACATGCCAATTATTATGACTTCATGCCGAGCCGGGAGGGGGAACTAGTGGAGCCACAATGAGAACTGATATCTACCCTGCCTGTTCCATGGCTAATGGTTTCCTCGGTGATGTGTGCCAATGGGATCCCTATATACCTGCCAGATCTTATAACCCCAGTAAGAAGAAAAAGAATTGGTCATAGTCACAGTAAGAACTAAATTTATACCCCAAATGCGTGGAAACAGGAAGAGTGTCGGGAGGGTGATAGAGAAGTAGGAAATCTTACCGCCCATGAGCCTGCTGCCTGGCAGGAGTTTGAAACCAGAAAATACCACCCTAGAGGAATCCAAATCAGTTACCAGTAGAGCTGCAGTGCTAAGGCAGGAAAACAAGTGAGGGAAGTAAACATGCCAAACTCTCACCCAGCCCTGCAGCACATTGCCAGCACCACCCACTGTCCCAGACTATTTAAAGCCAGGTGGAAAGGGTATCTCAATTCAAGCTCCCCAAAGTACACAGCAGGGCAGAAACTGGATTTGATCAGGGACATGTGGAGAACAGCCAGCGTGGTGTGATCAGAACCTTCTACAGCACAAGCAGTAACCAGTGTTAGTCCTATTGAGTGAGGGCATGGAGAATTGAGACTTTAATGTAAATCTGCTGCTTTTGAAAATAAAGTTTGATGCTAAGGATGTTTGCCAAGTATTACATAATAAGTTAAGTACTAGATATAATAGCTAGTCTAGTTTCCTTTCTGTTGTCCTGATAAAATGCTCTGACTGAAAGCAACTTGGAGAAGAAAGAGTTGGTTCCATGTGACACTTTCAGGTCATAGCCCATCACTGAGAGAAGTCAGGGCAGGAACCTGAAGGGGGGACAGCTTACTATTCCATGCAGCAATATTTTCCAACTAAGAAACTCACTCACAGCCAAGGAAGTACAGCTGGAACCATGGAGGAGGATGCTTACTATTTGGCCCACTCATTGGCTCACTCCTAGGTTCATGCTTACTTGGCTCATTTATACAACCCAGGACAATCTGCCTAGGTATAACACTGCTCACACTAGGCCCTCCTGCTTTAAATAGTAATCAATACTCTCTCCAAAAGACATGTCCACAGGCCAAGCTCATCTAGGCAATTCCTCAAACAAGGCTTTCCTCTCAGGTCACTTCAGGATATGTCTAGTTGAGGAATACTACTAATTAGGACATGGGGCATTAATCAAACTTGTGAAAGAGACACTGTAAGTATGGTCCTCTTTGAGGTGCTGAAAGGAGTCAGCCCTGGCCCTAGCTCTCAGAACGCATCTTCAATCCTGTTTTCCCTATTTCATGGTATATATCTTGTACACTCATTGACCATACAAACTTCTTCCCTTTTATTCTAGAACAAAATTCTCTTTGCCTCGTTCAAGCACCTGTGCACAAAATGTCTCTATGCATTGAGTTTACTGACAAGCAGCCACTGGTTTAAAAATGATTAGTTTCCCCAAAGAGGAAGCCTTTGATCACTGAAGCCAGATCCAGCTGTGGAAATGTGTGTTTTCTTGCCCCATTCTAACATTTTTGTTTTAATTAGGGCAAGAGAGACTGCCTTGAAAGCTAGTTCTTCACCTGCACACATAATGCCTATGCTTACTTTCTGCTTTGCTACATTCTCTGAGAAGGCACTTAGATATTTGGAAAGGGTTGGTTTTGAGGCAATTACAAAGAAAAAATGAAGCACCCCTCAATTAAAAACTTGCATTGATCCTATTCCCCTCTTTCTCTCTTAAATCCTAGCAGCCCCTAAAACTCAGGTTGTAAACAATATTATTCAATAAATTAGCCCATGGCCAAAGGCAATGTGAAGACATACTATTCTCCCTTACCATCTCTGGGCTGATTCAGAATCACTCTCTAAGCCACTGGTATATTGATATGCAAATTTAACTGGAGCAATTCTACAGAGCTCCATACAAAATGTCCACAGCATTAGTACGAAGTAGTGACTGGATTTTTAGGAAGGTAGCTGGTAAGACCAGAATTTGGGAAAAGAGACAATGAAGCTGTGCTTCAAGCTATAATTGATTACATCAGGTAAACATTGTGAGGGAAGTGAGAAGATAAAAAAAAAAATCCCTAAATAGTGGAACTAGACATTGGCCAACAAAGTTTGACT
The DNA here is from genome assembly GCF_949786415.1 of Peromyscus eremicus. Lineage (NCBI taxonomy): Eukaryota > Metazoa > Chordata > Mammalia > Rodentia > Cricetidae > Peromyscus > Peromyscus eremicus. The sequence goes on from NC_081418.1 coordinate 88,797,708, forward strand.
GACTCCAAATTCGAAGGCATTTACATAAAAAGTTTAGACTGTATATTCTTTGAGTCTGACCCTCACACAAGTTCATATGAAGGATAAACAAGCCCACCACCATTTCTAATGGTCTCTTCTTGTCAGCCCCGTTTCAAAGGTCTAGGGTCTTTCACCATGAACCTCATCTCCCATCCTATTTTCATTTGACCATAGCTGTCCATCAAATTTAAAAAGAAGAGATCTGCAAGAATAAACTATTTTACCAAAAGACCAAATTATTGTCTTTAAAAAAATCTGTTGTCTTGAACAACACAGGTATATAAAGGAAGATTATGTGGCTAGAAAGATGGCTCAGCCAGTAGAGTCTCCTTCCATCCATTCTTTTCAGTCCATAGAATAAGTTGGTTCTTCACCTCCTCACCCAGTTCCTCTTGCCTTTGACATTATTCTGAGGAAAAGAAGCCTGTGATCCTTTTTTCTATATTCTTTTTTTTAACCATTGTCTATTTCATGTGAACCAAAGAGGGACTTTATAAAGATTACTGGTTCCTAAACTTCATGATGTTTTGTTTTCAAAAGGCACATTTTCTTTCCACACTCTTGTCTTTAAAGGCTAATGGGACACTGCTCTGTCAGAAGCCAGAGTTAGGTAGGTGGAGAAATCACAACAATTATTTCTAATTGCCACAGAAACTTTGCTACTGTGGCAGAAGAAAGAAGCGGGTTTAGTTGACAGAAGCGTATATCTGCTAAACAGGGGAAATGCAATTAGCCATTAGCTGAGAGGTGGAGAAAAGATTTTACATTCTAAATTGGAAGGAAATGTAAGTTAAGCAAGACATGTAAGCTAGCTCAGGGACTGTCCAAGTCTGTCACAGTCGCCAGAGGAATATAATTTTCAAAACATATTTCAAAGACAAATGAAATTTGTTTATGTTTTATAAAAGTACTTGTTCACTAAATACACAGAAGCTGGAGTTTTTAAATTAGGTATCTCCAAGTATCAGTTATATGTTATGTGACTTTTTACATGTTGTTAACACTTATAACTCCACTACCATCCAAACTAAAGAACCAAAAATATATTCAACACGTTATAAAATTTAGAAGAGATAATTAATTTAAAATCACTGTTTCATTTATTCCATTTATGTTATAAAATAGGTTCTGATTAGTGTCAGGATACTAAAGTATTTATTTAAATCACCATCTGTAAAGTAAATGCAAAAGATTCCAAACACATTGGAATAAAATGGATAATTTTATTTTAAACATAGGTGTTTGGCATATAGGGAGTGTATAAGTGACATTTTCCTGTTTTATCTCTAACAATCTCATGCTCTCCCCCTTTTTTTCCTTTTTACTTCTGCTTTCCTTAACTGCTTTGAAATAGCTTTAAAACTTAGGGAAAATAGTAACTTGACTGTATCTATTTGAAATTTCTCATCAATCTATTGCTTCTCATTTTCTTCTTGTTACAGAATTGGTATATATAAATCAGCAATGTCAAGTCTGAAATTTAAGAGGGGAATTATGCTGAGTTTTGTATGTGAGCCCATGGGCCATCTGTTTTTTTGTTGGTTTTTTTTTTTGGGGGGAGGGTTTGTCAGAAATCTAATTAAACAGTAAATCGCATGGATTCTCTTTTCTATTTTTAACTTTTAATGTAAAGAACCACTTTGACTCATTAAAGACAAAACAAAAACTGGAATGTAAATTTTATCAAATTCGTAAGGTTATCTTGGTAGTAACTTCCTGGGAATAAAGGTGGTATCAGACAGGGAGACAAGAGTACAGTTTGAGCAGGTGCTACATCTGTAGCTGGGGTGGTATTATACAGTTCTTGGGCCAAAAAAGAAGTGAGAAGGGAACAGAGAAATAAAAAAAAAAAACAATAATATGGGCATTCTTACTGTAAATAAAATAAAATTATATGTTAAGATCCTTAATAAACACAGATTTTAAAAAAAACAAGAAATTCTAGCAAAGCTGCTCAACATCACAGTGGAAGGGTCATTCACCATGATCAAGTAGTGTTAATACCTAATGTGCAAAGAATAATCAAATCATTTAAAGTTATATCTGATTACCAGATAAAATGACTGAATACCATAGGAGATTTTGAAAAATACAGGGAGAAAAGTGAAATGACTCAATGTCCTTTTATGACAGGGAAATGAGAAGTCGCTGGTCTGAGGTTACAGACTTCACCTGTGAGGTATGTAAGTTCTGATGATCTAAAGTACTGTCTTAGTTAGGGTTTTTATTGCAACAAAACATCATGACCAAAAAGCAAATTGGGGAATCTCTTAGGGTTTCTTTTTTTGTTTTGTTTTATATAATTTTTTATTTTAAAAAAAATTTCTTTCCTCTTACATTCCAACCCCTGTTCCTCCACCTCTTCTTCTCCTGCTCCCCTCCCCCACCTACTCCTATCCCACCCCCATCCTTTCCCCATAGAAGTTAAGGCCTTCCTTGGGTAGTCAACACAGGCTGGCATACCATCTCTTAGGGTTTCTATTGGGGCTGGCTTACAGTTCAGAGGTTCAGTCTATTATTATTATGGTAGGAGATGGTGGAGTGTAGGGAGAAATGGTGTTGGAGAGGTAGCTGATACATGTTGATAAACAGGCAACAGATAATAGACTGAGTGTCACACTGAATGAAATTTGAGCAAAAGAGACCTCAGTGCTTTTTCCAATCTTGATCTCAACAATTCTCGCTCATACAAATCCTCCTCTTTCTCGCCAGTTGGACTCCTAGAGCTCCACCTGGGGCCTGGCCATGGATCTCTGCATCTGGTTCCCTCAGTCATTGGATGAGGTTTCTAGCACGACAATTAGGGTGTTTGGCCATCCTATCACCAGAGTAGGTCAGTTTGGGCTCTCTCTCGACCATTGCCAGTAGTCTATTGTGGGGGTATCTTTGAGGATTTCTGTGGACCTCTTTAGCACTTTGCTTCTTCCTATTCTTATGTGGTCTTCATTTATCATGGTCTCTTATTCCTTGTTCTCCCTCTCTGTTCTTGATCCAGCTGGGATCTCTCACTCCCCTAAGCTCTCTTTCCCTCGACCCTTGCCCTTTATTACCCCCACTCACGTCCAGGGTGTTCATGTAGATCTCATCCATTTCTCTGTCATTGGGCGATCCCTGTGTGTAGCATGAATCTTAAAGAGTTCTTATTAATAAAATCAAACATGAGCCAGGTATTGGGTTGAACACTGGGAGATCAGAGAGACAGAACAAGCCACAGCCACCTCACCTTGCCAGTTCCTCAGCTGGTCCTGTTTCCTCAGACTGGAAGCCTCTGAGTCCTCATCCAGAATGAATCTCAGCTGAACTGTGTTGCTCCAAAGCCTGGATGCTTAACCAGCCAAATGCTTAACCTGGCAAATGCTTCTAGTTTCTGGTCCTCACGCCTTATAAACCTTTTTGCTTTCTACCACCACTCCCTGGGATTAAAGGCTGCTTTCTGGGATTAAAGGCGTGAGTCACCATGCCTGGCGGTTTCCAATGCGGCCTTGAACTCACAGAGATCCAGAGGGATTTCTGTCTCTGGAATGCTAGGATTAAAGGCGTGTACTAACATTTTCTAGCCTAAGTATCTTGTTGCTTTTCTGTTCTCTGACCCCAGATAAGTTTATTAAGGTACACAATATTTTGGGAAACACAATACCACACCTGTGTCTTTTTTGGGGTCCAAATGAATGGAAACACATGAACTATGAACCAATAGCTGAGGAGCCCCCAACTGGATCAGGCTCTCTGGATAAGTGAGACAGTTGATTAGCTTGATCTGTTTGGTAGGCATCCAGGCAGTGGGACCGGGACCTGTCTTCAGTGCATGAGCTGGCTGTTTGGAACCTGGGGCTTATACAGGGACACTTGGCTCAGCCTGGGAGGAGAGGACTGGACCTGCCTGGATTGAATCTACCAGGTTGAACTCAATCTCCAGGGGAGTCTTTGCCCTGGAGGAGATGGGAATGGGGGATGGGCTGGGGGGAAGGCGGTGGTGGTGGTGGTGGTGGTGGTGGTGGTTGTGGTGGTGGTGGTGGTGGTGGGGAGAACAAGAGAATCCGTGGCTGATATGTAAAATTAAATTAAATTATAAAATAAAATAAAAATAAAAAAGACCTCCTCCCTTCTTCAATAAACGGCATTTGGCATTAAAAAAAAAAAAAGAGACCTCAAAGCCTGCCTCCACAGTGAAACACTTTCTCTCTCCAACAAGGCCACACCTACTTACCTACTTCAACAAGGCCACACCTCCTAATAGTGCCACTCCCTTTGAGGGACATTTTCTTTCAAACTGCCACAAATGTATCATAGTGACTAAAGTTAGTCACATTACTATTCTGTTGATCTTTAATGCTGAGTGAGGGAGAGGGTCAAGAATTCTCACCCATTCCCATCCCCACACAAATGTTGGCTATAGATGGAGATGAATGTGCTAAATAATTTTATTATAATGCTTATTATACAATCTATATTGTATAATATACATCAAACTACATTAAAATGTAGGTATTTATTTGACAATTACCTATTTTAAAATTTAGAGAGAAGAAAAGTTTCAATGAATAAGTCTTCAAGGTAAAAGGAGAGCTTTACAATGCAAACACATTGCTTAAGAAAAGTTACTTTTCTTTAAGGATTCTAACCTGTCTAGAAATTTTCTACATTACCACTCCAATATGCTTTGGAGACCTGCAAGTTAGCTCAGCCTATAACTATTTGAAGAGTGTGAGAACTTGAGTCTGGTCCCAAGGACCCCTGTAGAACACAAGGCTTGAAGAAGGAAATCCATCACTGGGGACCAGCTCTGAGATTAAAAGCGCTGCACCATGTTCGGTTCAGCTGTTCTACTTCCTTCTTTGAATTTGAAGATGGGAGCCCTGAGGTTCCTGTTCCTGCTGACATACCTGCTGTCTGTGGCCTATTATCTGCTACCATTCCCCTCCACCAGGGTGGACTGTTACTCTCTGGAACTATAAGCCCAGACTATTTCTTCCATAAGTTGCTTTAGGTCATGGTATTTTATCATGGAACCAGAAAAGTAACTAATATAACAAGGATTATCTTAATCTTCTAATCCTCCTTCTGCTGTGTCCTGAGCGCTAGGATCATAGATGTATGTCAACCCGCCCAGTTTTATGTGGTACTTAGGACAGAACTCATATTTTTGTGCATGCTAGTCAAGCGGTCTACCAAATGAACTCTGAACTGTATCCCACTCCCATTATATAATATCTGCAGCCTCCATTTCCTACAAGAGACACAGATGTCAAACACTGTTCCAACCTCTGATCGGTCTTGAGTGTTCCTCTAAGCTGCGTTGTGAGAAGCCACCATGTTCCTAGTGTCCGCATGGAAAGCGTTGATAAGAATATGTGCCCCAGTTGCCACACTTCGCTTATATCATACTCAATGTTTAACCCTAATGTTCACTTTAAAATGTAATGTCTAATTCTGTATATGCTGAATTCACCCATTTATCTCCATGTTTACTCCAGTTTGACTCAACCAGATCAGGTATTGTCTGGAAATTTGCAGAGATTTCCTAATTAGCTTGCATAATTTCCCTATGATGCATTTTTCACATAGCAGCCTGACTGAATTTACCTAAGACATGAATTCAATGATACTACTTTAACATATGGAAATCCCACATAGGATTTCAGATGTCTACCACACTCTGTTATTTGCTTCTACAAGTTCAGCACCTCTGACACCCTCTTTCTTTGATCACATGAAGACCTCTCTCTTCTTCCCTCCCTATGTGCCCTGCCATACATAGCTTTCTTCCTCTTCAAACAACAGCCTGGACTGTTTTCTTCCTGATAGCATTTTCATTGATTCATACAGTCTGAACAACACCCAACTGAATTTCATTCTTATCTCCATGTTATTTTTTGATATTATACTTTCAGTGTTTATTTATTTATTTATTTACTTACTTACTTATTTACTTATTTTGTCTCCTAAGCAGCATGTGGTTCTAGGGAAGTCTGAGCCTCCTCTATTTTCCTCTGCTGCTTTCTTCTTGGAGTCTAGATACAGTAGAGCTGTCACCATATCAACATCTGTTTATCCAGCAAGTGAACCCAAATGTAAATAAATAAAAGCAACACACAAAATCTAACTGTTTTAACCCATTTAAATTAGGGAGGAAATTAGGCTTAGCCAGAGTTTGATGATTAACATGAAAGAAAACACAGGTATGCCTAGGCCTCTAATAATCACAAACATTGTTGTGTGGTTTAGAACAGCCAAGAACAATCCTAATCCTGTTACATGGAGAAATGTGGCAGTTATGTTAAAAGCAAAATGCTTCAGTGTCAGAATAAAGGTGTGAGTGTGAACATCTCTGTGTGTTCATGGCTTTGGCAGAGAGTATATCTTTACTGAGATGACAAAAATAATTTTTCTTTATATGTCTGGAATGCCAATAAACTTAAAAGGGAAATAATATATATATGACTCAAACCAACTTTTTTGGTTAGGTTATTGTTTGTTTGTTCATTTTTGTTCTGTTTTTATTTTGTTTTGTCAAGTTGACACAAACTGCAGTACTCTGAGAAGGTTTCTTTCATGGAGAAAATTACTCCATCAGGCTGGTCCATTGGCATATCTGTGCAGCATTCTATTGATTAATGATTGATGTGGGAGGGCCCAGCTCACTAAGGGTGGTACTACCTCAAGGAAGTTGGTAGTAGATGGTATATAAAAGCAAGCTAAGCAAGCCAGGAAGCACTGTTCCTCTTTGGTCTCTGTTTCAGCCGCTGCCACCAGGTCACAACTTGTGTTTCTACCCTGGCTTCTCTCAGTAATGGGCTATAAGTTTTAAGGTAAAATAAACCCTTTCATCACCAAATAGCTTTTGTTTTTCTCCCTTCCTTCCTTCCTATTTTTTATTTTGTTTGTTTTTTGTTTTTAGACAGGATCTAACTTTAATGTTTTGAGATGGAGTTTGGAACTCACTTTGTAGACAAGACTGGTCTTGAACTTAGAGAAATCCACCACCACTCTCTCTGCTTCCTGAGTGCTAAGATTAAAGACATATGTCACCCTGCCCAGTTTCCAAGGGGCTTTTGGTCATAGTATTTATCACAGCACTAGAAACCCAACTAAAATACCAACTTTACAATCATTTTCTTAAACTGTGTGTTCATTCTTCCACCATATTTATCTATATATTTTGTGGTTTGGGAATGAAATGTCTCCCATTGTCTACTTGGTCCTCAGTTGGCAGTTTTATTTAGGAAGATTGTAGTCTTTTGGAGGTAAATCCTTGCTGAAAAAGTACATCACTGGGCATGGGCTTTGAGGGATTTCAGCATGATAACACTTTTTGTTCACCCTCTTTCTGCTTTGTGCAGATAAAATGTGATCCCTCAGCTTCCTGACTGCCAGGCTGGCCTCATACTTCTGCTGCTGTGACTTTCCCATATGATGAACTATATCCCCTCTGGAAATGTAAGCCACAATAAAACTTTTCCCCCTCTAAGTTATTTTTATAAGGGTATTCTGTCACCACAACATAAAAGTAACCAATACTACATTTTCCTAGACTCATTTAAACATAATTGGTCTATTATGACAAGAGGTGAATGCATTTGTTATATACATTTTTAGTATGTAAACTGGACATGTAACTAACTCATCAACATACAGTTACAGTTATTCTTGAATTCCATCTCCATGGCAACAATGTACATAATTCTAAGAATTAACTGTGTAATCCTGTCCACAAATAGCTTTCTGTATAATAATAGGACTGCTCTACTTTTTAAGCAAAGAAGCTTGAAGAACAAGACAAAACATCTGTTCTACTTTACTTGTGAGTGTGAAAATATGGGCAAAACACACCGCTAGGGAAAGCTTCTATTAAAGTATCAAAAGTTGTGTATGACTGACAATGAGTTGAGTTTAATTTAGCTGGGAAAATGTGGAAAGGAAGCCTAAGAAAATGTACACATATAAATGTGTGTGTCCATGAGTGTGTACACATTTGCTCAGCTGTGCACACATTACATAATAGCAATTATCAAAGATAAAGTCCATATAACTGTCCATCTTTCTCCATTAGGATTTACTCAACATAGACCTCACCTCACAGACATGTGTTTTGCAAATATTAAGGTGATACAATGTCTAAGTGCCCAGAGGTGGATTTTCAATGAAGCCAGAAGGGACAAATGATTTGTTTTCCCAAATCCACCATGACAACAGCTCATACAAATCTTAATAGTGCTTCTTTCATGAGCAAGATATCAGTATTAGCTTTTCCCACCTTCTGCTTCTATCAACTATTGTTCAGCTCATAGAGAAGAATGGAAGTTGCTTTTGTTCATTTCACATAAGAGCCAATTGAAGTTAGAAATCATATCCATTTCCTGTTTTGGTTGCCTGTTTCACAAGCATGGCACACTCCCAATTTTGTGAAACCAGTAAGAATACTCAGAGAAATTGGTCATTATATATTTTTTACCCTGAGATTGCCATGCTCATCACAAAGACAGTACTGGGCTGATTCCAATTGTCAGGAAGCTTTAATAATGTGATAGATCTGATGATACTTATCAATCTTGAACTTAAATTCACTATCAGTATGAGGATGCTCTAGATAATCAGTGTGTATTCAGTGTTAGATATAAAAAAAGAAATTGGGCATACTGACACTAACAATGAGAACAGAGCATATATACCAGAATACATTCATTTAATGCATAATCTATAAGTATGCATATCTGATTCTCAAAATGGTACTAGAACTACTTTTTAAAATATATATTTGGAATAGTTTAGAAAAAGCTAGAGCCAGAAAAATGTTCACTGCATAATAACATTCGCAGTGTATGTCTGGCGACCTGAGTTCAAGATCCTAAACTCATGTAAAGGTGAAAGGAAAGTGGAAATTCACAGTGTTATCCTCTGATATCCATGCACTCATCTATGGCATCCACTGCGCATGCGCACACACACACAAACACACAGGTATCATACATAAACACATGCACTCACATAAACATTAATAATAATAATGATATTAAAATTAGAGAAAATGAAAAATATACAGAAGTCACTTTTGTTCTTCCAATCTTATTTCTTTTCCTTTCTTCCTTTCTTTCTTTCTTTCTTTTTTTTTTTTTTTTTTTTTGGTTTTTCAAGACAAGGTTTCTGGTGTAGCTTTATGCTTTTCCTGGAACTCACTCTGTAGACCAAGCTGGCCTTGAACTCACAGAGATCAGCTTGGCTCTGCCTCCCAAGTGCTGAGATTAAAGGCATGGGCCACCACCTCCTGGCCTGAATCTTATTTCTGACAAGTAAATATTGGTAATAATGGTATCCTATTTGTAACTACTGGGTTTAGAAATTTACAATGGAAATTAACTAGATCATGGTCACAGCAACTGTATTTCTCTTTCTTCCACTTCAAAGAAATGAAAAAGGAAGTAAAAAGGAAGAAGCTAGGTACGACAGAGTACAACTTTAATCCCAACACTCAGGAGGCAAGAGGCAGAAGGAGCTCTATAAATTCAAGGCCAGCTTAGTTTATACACACATTCCAAACAAGTATGCCTCCTGTCTCAGAAGGAAAAAAAATTGTGTAAGATACCATAGAAGATAAAAAGATTTTTTTATTAAATTTTTTTTTTCTATTTGAGAGAGAGGGGTGTGTGTGTGTGTGTGTGTGTGTGTGTGTGTGTGTGTGTGTGTAAGTGTGCTTATATACTACATGTGTACCTGTAGAGGGCATTGAATCCCCTGGAATGGAATTACTGAAAGTTGTGAGCTGCCCAATGTGGTTTCTGGGAACTAAACTCAGGTAACCTTTGCAAGAGCAGCAAGTGCTCTTAACCACTGAGCCAGCCCTTCAGGCCCAGCTAAAAAGAATATCTAAATAGAATCAAAGAAGAGATTTGCACAATATAATAATAGCAACAGACTATAAGTTCAACACATTTGTTTTGAGGGAAAATTTGATATTTTCAACATATAAGTTCTGCCTAGTTTGCTAATAATTAAATCTCACTAACATACATACAAACACTTTACTTATTGGTATTCCTGCAATGTAGGTGACTCTAGAATTAATTCTCTCTTACTTGTTCCTAATAGCTACAAAGTGATTAAGAAATAGCACTGTTTCATGTTGACAGATAAAAACAGGTTGTTACATTTCTAATTAGGAAAAACTCTTTGAGATCGGTTTAAAATTTGAAAACATTAAAAACCAATTCTGAACCATTCTTTGTTAAAAGCTGTAAGCAAGAATTGGCTTAGGAAAAGACCAGTGTTCTCAAAAGAGTTCATTCAAATTTACTCAAGATAGAGTTATCCAAGAGGGAACCTCCAATGAGAAAATATCCCCCATCAGATTGGCCTATTGGCAAGTCTTTAGGACATTTTCTTCATTGATGTTTGGTGTAGGTGGCTCCAGCACACTCAGCGTAGTGCATGGACTCAGGGTCCTGAAGGGTATAAGAAAACAGGTTGAGTAAGTCAGGAAGAGCAAACCAATAAGCAGCATTCCTTCACAGTCAGTGCTTCTATTCCTTTTTCTAGGTTCCTACTGTGAGTTCAAGTTCTGACTTCCCTCAGTGATGGACTGTGATCAGGACATGCAAGACAAACACTTTCATTCTCAAATCTCTATTAGTCATGCTTTATCACAGAAAAGGAAAGTAACTAAGACATTAGTTAGTTTCTCTTTTCAGTATTATTTTTCTGCTGTGGGTATTATACAACTGAAAACCTGAAATTCCAAATGAGAAGAACTTTGTTCTGCCTGAAAGCATTGAAATTCTTTTTTTTTCTTTCACATGTGCAAAAACTTGGTTTTATTTCAATATTTCTTGGCATTGTATTCAATAAGGCAGATGCAACATGATTGATGAATAGTAAGTAATTTTTCCCCGGAATGTCTGAGACTTCATTGGGCCATTAAGATGTGAAAAAGAGTAGCTGAGAGGCTCAGGGCCTGATTTAAGTCACAAGAAACCTGTTGACAGGAAGATTAGCTACCCCTGCACATTGTCATGTGAGAATATAGACCCAGACATTTATTAGAAACACAGCCTTGAGAAGAGATCAAAAGCAAAGGATTAATAAACAGATACCCCTCAAACACCTTATCCAATCTAATCTGTTGAATTAACAAAACATGACAATGTCTACTTTTAGAAATCTTTTCATATAGCCAGGAGTAGTGATGCATGTCTACAATTCTAGCACTCATGTAGTTAAGGCAGGAGTATTATGAGTTCAAAGCCATCCTAGACTACATCATGGATTTAGAGCCAGCCTAGGCTAAGCAACAAGACACTAGAAAGAAAGCCTAGTGGACTGGAGAATCAGAGTTTATCAAAATCAAGATATGAAGTCATTCATGACTGACTGACACCAGGCCCTGTCTTGTGCACAACTACCATGGACAACTACAGTTTCTGTGAGATCATGACAGCAATACCCAAAAGGCAGCATTTCCCAGCTCTTCTCCCTGTCCTTCACCTGTTATGTTCTTTCCATTTCTTCTTCCATGATGTTCCCTGAGCCTGAGAGGGAGTGGTATAAATGTCCTATTTAGGGATGAACACTGAACTTTCAGTTATTCAGCATCTTAAGTAGGGGTCAGTCTCTATATTCATCATCACTCACTCAAAGAGAAACATTTAAGACTACTATTGAGAGTAGCACTTGTCCATGGGTATAAACAAAAGTGTTAGGAAGACAGTTTGACAACATAGCCATTTTGTTGAAAGACAAAAGCAAGATGTCACCTCCTCCAGGGTCTTTGGCCTCTTCAGCAGGGACACTATTAGTAAAATGAAAAGACAATACAATGGAAGGAAATATTTGAAAAAGCCAAAGAATCCAGAAATATTCATAAATGAAATATATGTACACCTGTAGGGGAACAAAACTAAACATGATGTTACTGTCACCTTCTGGTGTGGCTACATGGAGTCATGGGGACTTCTATTCATGGTTAATGGAAACACAAAATGATGCAGCCATGTTGGAAGGTAGACTACCAGTTCTTTACAAAACCAAAAATATTTTTGTTATATGATGCAATGTTTGTTCTATTTGAGAGTTAGACATAGATCTTAGAAATTTAAATCAAAGCAAAGTTCTACAGGACTGTTTATAGCAACTTTATATATAACTACAAATTAATGAAAACAACCAAAATGCCCTTCAGGAGGTAGGTGGAAAAACAAATGCTGTCAATCCAGCCAATAAAATACTTACTATCATTAAACAGAAATTAGCTATCAAACTTCGGAAAACCATTGGAAAAACACTGAGAGTACAGCTTTATATTAGGATGCTTTCCTGGTACCAGAATGTAAAGCTGTATGTTCTATTCCTAGAACCCAACCAAACATACATAAAGCATGAAAGAAAAGTTGTCAATATAAAAATTCTAGGTATTTTTACCTACATATATCTAAATACATATATCTATTCTACTGTTATGGCATTTTTGGTGAAAAAAGCAAAACTACATAAGAAAAGAAAGTAGTTGTTAGGGGGTGACATGGAAAACAAAATTATACATAGACAGAAATGTGTAAATGAAAATGTAGATGCAACCAACCATCTTATTAAATAAGAAACACAGAACCAATGCAAAGAAGAAAGCCAAGAGATCAGAGTTAAGAGCCTTACCCTGCAGCTAGTCTCTTAAGCCAAGAGACCTCTACAAAAGAGACCTACTTCCTGTGTGTTTGTCTTTATATAGTCTTTCTGTTCTGCCTTCTCATTGGTTGTAAACCCAAACACATGACTGCCTCGTCACTGCCTGTTTGTAGAGAGTTCCAGGTCTTCTATGGTTGGGATTGAGATTAAAGGCATATGTTTCCAATGCTGGCTGTATCCTTGAACACACAGAGATCTACCTAGTTGTCTACCAAGTGCTGGGATTAAAGGCATGCGCCACCACCGCCATGCTCTTGCTATGGCTCTAATAGCTCTGACCCCCAGGCAACTTTATTTATTAACATACAATTAAAATCACATTTCAGTACAAATAAAATACCACCATAAAATGACTGTGTGTTGCTGTAAAATGATGGTATATAAATGAGTATATAACATTAAGAAAAAGCCCAGAGCTGGCAGGATGGATTAGCACACTAGGTGTTTGCTGCAAAGCCTGATGACCTAATTTTGGTCCCTGGAACCCACATTGTAGACAGAAAGAATGATCTCTCAAAAGTTATTATCTGACCACTACATTTACAACATGGCACATGGCACACCACACACACACACACACACACACACACACACACTCACACATCCATACACATACACTATAAATAAATAAAATTTAAAAGAATAAATTGAATTTGAGTTATGGACTTATAATAACTACAATGTATGAATAAAGTTAATGAAATGTAAGAATTTCAACACCTGAAAATTTTAATTGGTCTCTCATCACTCTGGATTTCAGTAGAGTTTGTTCATAACAAAGGGGGCATGTATAAATGAGGGTAAAATAGATGGGAAATCTATCTTCCACTCAGTTGTGTTATGAATATAAAATAGCTTTTTAAGTTCCATTAAACAATAATATAAAATACAAACACTCAGATTCATGGTGGCTCAAGATGAATAGTCCAATATCCTACTATCAGTAAGATAAAAAAATAGATACAACCTGTAGTAGAACATTATTTTAAGATGTGTTGCATTTGTTTGTGCTATGGAACATTTGTTTAATGATGAAAAATGTGTTACATTCCTTCATGTCACATTTGTTTAATCTGTGAAGCTGAGTTACTTTGTGTGTCTAAAACACCTGATGGTCTAATATAGAGCTGAATGACCAATAGCAAGGTAGAAGAAAGGATAGGCAGGGCTGGCAGAAAGAAAGAATAGATAGAAGGGGAAATCTGGGAGGAAAACAGGAGAGATCAAGGAGCAAGAGGAGGAACAAGCAAGAGGCCAGCCACCTAGCTACCCAGCCAGCTGTGGAGTTAGAGTAAAAGTAAGAATTATAGAATTAAGAGAAAGGTAAAAGCTCAGAAGCAAAAGGTAGCCAGGATAACTTAAAGTTAAGAAAATTTGCCAAGAAACAAGTCAAGCTAAAGCCAAGTATTTATAAGTAATAATAAATCTCCACTTGTGATTCATTTGGGAGCTAAGTAGCAGGTCCCCCAAAAGAGCAAAGAGTAATGAAACAACTAACAAGATTTTGGAGCCCAACGTGGGGCTGTAGAAAGTTGAACAACAACCAATGGGGAATTATCAGTCATGAAAAGAATGAGTGTCTTGGAAGAGCTGTGATACAGAAAATCTCTGAAAACCTGTAAAGTGAAAAATGCCAGGCTTAAGTGACTATTGATATGTTCTTTTAGATGTAGTAGCCAGGGTAAATCTACAAAAATTGAAAATAGATCCATGATTTCCAAAGCCTGAGTGAGGAAGGAAAGATGAGAAATAGTTGCTCAGACCTACATTTTCCTTCTGAGATAAACTTGTTCAAAAATTATTTATTCTATAATTTTAGAATCTCTAAAAACTACAGAATTGTAGAATTTAAAAGGATGGGTATTATGGCTTGTGAATTATTGTTTAGTAATCTCAAAAGAGAAATAAACAAGGATAAAATTTTTTGTAAGTCTTTCTGTGTTTGATGTTAGTAAGAACCTCATGTATTTTTGGAATTTCAATTTTTCTAGTAAATTATTTAGCTATCTGGATTTCTATAAAGAGGTAGTTTTTTAGAAGACAAGTTCACAGCCGGGCGGTGGTGGCGCACGCCTTTAATCCCAGCACTCGGGAGGCAGAGCCAGGCGGATCTCTGTGAGTTCGAGGCCAGCCTGGGCTACCAAGTGAGTCCCAGGAAAGGTGCAAAGCTACACAGAGAAACCTTGTCTCGAAAAACAAAAAAAAAAAGAAGACAAGTTCAAACTATAGTTTTTCTATGCTGTCAATTATCTAAAGATTTTTTATCAATTGCTACATAAATATATCAGTGGTAATACAACTAAACTTTTTAAAATTAGTTTGTCTTATAAATTGACAGATTATAGACCTATATATTTACAAGCAATGCTATGATCCATGAATATTTTTCTAGTTAAGTTTCTATTTCTCTGATAAACACCATGATCAAAATAATCTTGAGGAGGAAAGGGTTTTTTAGGTTTACAAGTATACAGTCAGCATGTAAGGAAGCCAGAGCAGGAATTTAGGCAGGAACCTTGAGGCAGCAACTAAAGCAGAGACCACAGAGGAATGCTACTTATTGACTTGTGGTCCCAGCCCTGTCAAACTACCTTTTTTGTAAACCCTAGGCTCATTGCTTAGAGATAGCACTGCTCACAGTAGGATGGACACTGATATATTTATTAAGCAATTAAGAAAACGTCCCTCAGACATGGTCACAGGCCAATCTGAAGGAGACAGTTCCTCTGTTAAGTTTCTTTCTTCCCAAGTGTGTCAAATTGACAACTGAAGCTATGACCAACATAGTTTGGAATAATAAAATAAATATAATTCTTACTCCACAATCTTCAATATTTAACCCTGATTTTAAATGAACCACACATTGCTACTAACTTTCCTAATTTGCTGTGTGCTAGATATTTTTAAAATATATTTTCCCCTGTAGTAGAATATTTTAAGGTGTGTTACTTTTATTTATGTTGCATTTGTTAAACTCTGTGAAGCTGTGTTACTGTGCCTGTGTAAAACACCTGATGGTCTAATAAAGAACTGGCTAATAGCAGGACAGGAGAAAGGAAAGGTGGGGCTGGCAGGCAGAGAGAACATACAGAGGGAGAAATCTGGGAGAAAAGAGATCGAGAAGGGACCAGGAAAGGGAAGGGCATCAGGGGCCAGCCACTCAACTCCACAACCAGCAAGCCATAGAGTAAAAGTAAGAACTATAGAAGTAAGAGAATGGGAAAAGCCCAGAGGCAAAAGGTAGACAGGATAAGTAAAGATAAGGAAAGCTGGCTAGAAACTAAGCCAAGCTAAGGCTGGGCATTCATAAGTAAGAATAAACCTCCTCCATGTGTGAATTATTTGGGAGCTGGCTGACAGGCCCCTCAAAAGAGCCAAAACAACAAACAACATTCCCCTTATGTAACTGAGGCTCTCTACCTATAGTGCCCCAGACTCTGTTAATCAGAGTCCTCTGTTCTTGTTCCAGGAGTGTGATGTGCCTGCAGGTATCTCTTCAACATCCTTGTCTGTCAATATTTTGGGTAAATAGCTAGCAATATGATTGTTGGATCACATGGTAATCTCTTTGTAGGTTTTGTTGTTGCTGTTTGTTTTTGTTTTGAGGAACATCCATGATGTTTTACATCATGATGATACTTGTTTACATTACCACAAACAGTGTCAGGTTTTATTTTTCCGCAAGAATTTATATAACATGACTTTTTTTTTTAAGAAATTTGTCTCACTTATTGTTCTTCAAAACAATAAACAGTTACATGTGGTTGTGAGTTGCCCAACTTGATTGCTAGGAATCGAACTCCAGTTCTGAAAAATAGCAGGAAGAGCTTTTAACTGCTGATTTATCATTCCAGAGCCCCACATTTATTGCTTCCATGTTTGTAACAAATAATTCCCCCTAAAATCAATAAATATGAATTTACCTTTTGCTACACCTTCAATTATTCCATGCAACTTACAAATGCAGTCTTCACAACACAGTCAGGAATCTCATCACAATTTGTAGCAGCCTATCCTCATTATCAGAAACATGGTAGGACATTTTAAAAACATTTTAGGAATAGATTATCTCAATGCTATGTATCTATCATCATCAGTTAGATTAAACCGTAGAATCTTGGCAAATCATTTTGCCAATTTATTGTGTTTCAATGTTCTCTGAAAATGACAATCATAAATCATAATAATGCAAACCCATCTTCTCATGTGAATATAGCCAAAAACCTATATGAGATTTTAACAACTTAATCATGCAAATATAGTTTGGATAAGAAATATATTCATATTATCAAAATATTGAAATATCAAAATGAAGCAACAAAGTAGCATTGATGTCAATCAAATAACTTTTCCAAGTTGGGAAAATATGCTTTAGACTATAAACTACACTATCATATTTAATTTATCCAATAATAAATAAGATTATTTTATTTTTGTAGTTTCATCTCTTTTTTTTCTAGTTGTTGTTAAATAAAATTTTCAAAATTGTGTTCCTTGTTACAATAGTATTATGATTGTTTTAGTTCACATTGTGGGCTCTTCATTTCTATCAGGCACAAAACTGCCTTTCTGGAGTGCATATTTGATCAATTATTAAATCTCACCTTTTATCCAGAAGAATTAAAGAAAGAGACTTTCAATACTCTCCAACTACCTTTGAAAAGGAATCTGCAATGCCACATTAAATTAAAAGTTGAGAAAGGTATTTTTATTAAGCTAATTTTATAGGTAATAAAACTAAGTTTCTGAATGAATCACTGACTTTTTAGGAGCAAATCATGAATTTGTAAGGAAAGAAGTTGAATTTATTATTCAGATCTAATGTAATAGAGAATATGCAAGGAGATTTTGCATGTTAATAAGTTTATATTTTAAAAGGATATGTAAACAGGGAAACAAATAAGCAATGATAAATAAAATCAGGGGCTGTCAAATAAAAATCACAGTATTAATTAAGCCTACTGCTTCAAGGGAACAGAAAATACTGTTCAACTAAATATAAATTATTCCTTATTTATTTCTAGCACAAAGGATAGTTAAGGTAGTTGTATGTCTTCAGTTATAGTACAGTAATGGGGATATTTTATTGTATTTATATATTAACATTTCCTAAAGACAGACTAAAACCACTAAATAACGAGTTCAATAGAAGAGCAGAAATTTAGTTTTTCCTTGGTCTTCTCTGTTTAAAAAAAAAATTCTCATTTAGTAAAACATCTATCTTATCAGCAGTAAGGACAGAGGCAGTTTGCCAAGATTGTAGTCAAAATGGATCGGGAACTTTTAGGTGAGCAGCTAATTGTTTGAAATCATGAGAAGTCTGTCAACAAACAAACTCGATCCTCTAATGAAAAATCTAGGAAGCAAAATTTCAAAATGGCCATCAATGGTTACTAAGAATATAAGAAAGGGTCTGGAGTTATGGTTCAGTAGTAAAGAGCTTCTGTAATGTTCTCTCAGCCTTATAGAGGTGTCCAGAATATCTTGTTTATGGCTGAGTACTAAGCCATCACTTAGTCTCATTGCCTTGAGCAACCATCTGTTTCTGCTTTGATCTCTATTAACTGTAAAGAGAGGCTTCTCTGCTTCAGGATGAGAGTAGCCTTATTTTCTATATGGCCACAAACATATCAATTTCGCTAAATAACATGACCATCACCCGTGTAGCTCCTATAACTATCCTACTCATAGTTTTTTTTTAATTTTGTTTACCATACCATGCATGGAATTACATACTATGAAGCAGGACTCAAATTCAATGGAGGAGAAGTTGGTTACTCCCATGACAAGTGTGCCGCTATTGCACAAGTGAACTATTCTTGCCTAGGAGTCTGGTATTGTGTTCATATGATTAACAGCTAGTTAAGACTGTTGATACTTTTTCTTCCATAGTTGCCTGCATAGCACCTTCCAATTTTTATGAGCTATTTACTTGTAGCAATAGAGAAAACAAAGGAGAGATGAAATCTAGCTTCATGAAGTTATATATAAATGTAGTGATTTTCAATAAATAGTGAATGAAATTATAGTCAATTGTTCTTTGTGGGTTCTCTATACAGTTGCTATGTTAATTTGTTTTATGCATTTTAAAACCAATGGAGATGTGATTTATCAATGTTATAGATGACATAAGGCAAATTTGGTATCTCAAGTGATATATGACTAGAGTAGTGTACTTCAAATGATGAACTAAAAACCATATAATATATCAACACCATCCAAATAAATGATGAGAGTCTATAACAGATACTACAAGTAGAGTTTGAGTAGCTACAACTCAGACCATAATAATTCTTTTTTCCAAAGTTCAGGCATAAATGAATGGAAATATTACCATTGCAAAAAGTAAAGAATTGAGCATATTAGAAAAAGAGTAAGATAGTTGTCTCCTCCTCTATATAAATGTTACATAATTTGCTTGTGATAGGCATACCAGCATAATCAAAAGTAGAGAGTAAATAACTAAAAGGGATTGTGATAAACACCTAGATAATCAGAATCCTCCTGAGGAAAGCACAGGACTTCAAGAATTGTTATAGAACAATAGTCATAATAGTAGGAAAAGGCATTGCAAAGGAATTAGAGATGGGATATTCCTATATGCAAACATCATAATGAAATAAAATATGGCCTGATATGAAGAAATATGACAGTTTGATGATGTTAGCCATATGATTCATAGAAGAACATTTGCTAAAGTTCACTTAAAATAAAATAAATAATATATAAATTATTTAAAGTAATATGTCTTTAACTGTATCAATGATTATGATATACATTAGTATTGTTTAGGAGAAGGAATACATTAACAGATTAGTACCCAAGGAAGAATGTCTAAGTTTAGCAAGGGACCATTGCATTTCGTGCCTTTGATTCATTTGTATTTTTTATTTTGATATTTATTTATCAATTTTCAAATAAGTCTACTTTTTCTGTTTAAGAAACAAAAATAATTACATTATTTTCTCAAATACAAGTGGTATATATATATATATATATATATATATATATATATATATATATATATTTGAACTTAAATCCTTTTATGGGCTTCTAGTAGTTCAAAATAAATGTATCTTTAATAAACAAAGCATCTAATAATCTTCCTCTACTCAAAATACAAACAAGAGATTGAGGGAATGTAATTGGTCACAGAGGCAAGCAAGTAACTGGCTATCATAATTACTACAAGTAATTGACACTTGTAGTCTTCTTACCATCACTATAATAAAATACTGAAGACATGCTACTATAAAAGCAATGCTGTTTAATTGGCTGATAGTTTCAGAAGCTCAAAATCCATCTGGTTTTTGTAGGCTCTGGGAAGAGGTCATCCTTGATTATATCACTTCATACCAAATAGCAACAGCAGCAGAAGGACATGTGTAACAGAGAGCTCCCATCATAAAATCCCACAAGAAGAGACAAGATGTTCAGCATGGAAGGTCTTTATAATTCATTTTTCTTCATCATTTCCAATATTATAGTGACTTCATCAAGTCCTAGTTCATTGTAGGTAAAATAAATACCATGCCTACTTCGGGTTATTTGTGTGACCATGGATAGTGGGTTATATAATGGAGCATGGGCAATATACCAGTGATATATCACTGAAGAAAATGACTCACCTTACCTCAGAAATTATTATTGCTAATAGCTACTGTGAGAGGGATGGAACCTCATGAGATCATTCTCCATCTATGATGAAATGAATTCTGTGTGGGGAAAAAGACATGAAAGTAAGAGAAGAGCTTGTTGGGATAAGAAAGGGGTTTAGTGGAGTGGGGGTACAATAAGACAAGGTATATTGTATACAATTATGGAATTGTGAAAGATTAAATTTAAACATTTTTAAAAGAGAATCTGTAATTAACACTCAACACACTTCAAAATTGTTTTAGTTCCCTTTCAATATAACATTCTTAGTGCATTCCTAAATCACTTTTTCCATCTTACGTGCACTCTGCAAATTCCTTGTTCTTTATAAACACAAAATGGTTTCTAAATGCTTGCTTCTTTCAGTTGTGCTATATTTTTATGATAGTAATAAATACATTCATAAGTGATGCATTGGTAGATTGCTTTAGAATCGATACAATAACTTCTTTAGAACTATAACATTCCTTACTGCATGTGTTCCACATAAAGGAGAAAAATATTTTAACCAAGTATGATGATTTGAATGGGAAATATCACACCTAGGTAAATGTGTTTAAGCACTGCTCCTTTCTGGGTGACACTGTTTTGGGAGGTTCTGAAACTTTTAGGACATGCAGTCTTGCAGGAGGAAGTACATCACTGGGGTTCGGCTTGAGAGTTTATAGCCTTGGTTCACATCTTCTATTTCTGCTTCTCATATAGGGGCAGAAACAGGATCTTCCAGTTCCTTGCTTGGACACCTGCTCCCATGCTTTCCCTACAATCATGAGCTTTAACCCTCTGGACCCAGAAGCCAAAATAAAATCTTCTGTAGTTTCCGGCCATGCCATTTTATCACAGCAGCAGAAAAGTAACTAATACAAAATAAATACATTAAATCATAATCATTTGGGTTATCAACTGAGCATCCAAATTAGTTAATTTTCAAATTCAAAGGAGTTGTCTAAGATTTGATGTAAATAATATGGTCGTTAAAAGTAAATCTTTTAATTGACAGTGAAATTTAATGAGTTAACTCCATAGTTTATTTGTAAAAAAAGCATACTATAGTGGTTTATAAATAATATAATATACATTATAAATAATACAAAAAATTACATATGATGCTAAACTCATGATACTCAATTGCCTAGTACTTCTGTATAGTGCTTTAGCATGGAAAGTGGGAAGACGGATATGTGGTAGAACAGAATAAGTTGCTTTTCACTTGCCTTCTTTCCTTAAAATTAATAATTATTTATTTTATGTGTATGGTTGTTTTGCCTGCATGTGTGTCTTTGTAGAATGTACATGTCCAGCATCCACACAGGCTGGAAGAAGGTTTTGGATTCTCAGGGCCTAGAATTATACATTGATTTGAACTACTATGTAGATGTTAGGAATCAAAATCAGGTTCTATGCAAGAGCATCCAGTCCTCCTAAATTTGAGCTGTAACTCCAGACCCTATTTCTCCATTCTTATAACTTTCTATTGCCTTCCTGGTGATCTAAGAGTTTCTATTACTCATAACAAATATATAGGGCAGACAGTGTTGATATTACTATTTCTTTTCAAATGAATTAATTGATAGCAAGATGAAATAATTGACCCAATATCTTGTTTTAAGAAAATTTTGGTGACATTTATTGAAATCTAGAAACATAACTATAATGACTGTCCAAGTTGGGTATTGTAAAAAATAAAATAACAAATAAAACATAAGCATTTATGATAAATGACTTCATCTTCCTGAAACAATAATAAAACTGTGTTGCATGTAGCACACATCAACACTGGAAGTCATGTTGATTTGAGGGAAGGGTGAAGTGATCCTCAGAATTCTGTATCTGGTTAGTAGTACATGCTTAAGTATGAATTGGGTTGTGAGCAGAAGTTCCCTATATGAAATATTTTCAACTCTTAGGAGTATTTATGTATTTGCATACAAATGCTAAATTTCTATTTTAAATGTACAATTAAAAATACAGGAAAAGAAAAAGAAGTATCCATCTTACCAGTCTTATAAGCTGTATGAGAAATGAGAAGAAAAAGTTGTTAATTGGAGAGATGGCTTAGAGTTGAAAGACATTTTGTCAAAATAAATATGAAAGTATCTAAGGCAAGTATTTAAACTCAGTCATTGACCAGAACACAGGAAGCAGCTGATAGAATTGGAAATGTGAAGGGTAAGAACTGGACTGTCAAGCCCTGAATATCTTGTGTTTCCCTCAGTTTAGAAAGAGGTACATGACCAACTGCACTATACTTTGATAAACAAAAATAAATGATCAGTCAGTGGCTCTATGTTCTCTCCAGTTGGACACAGCATATGGCTGCATTTTGTATGACATCAGAAGAGAAGTCAGCTAGATGGCTGGCTGCTCCAATATACATGACAAATACATAAGATGTGCCTTTGGCATAATTTGAGAATTAATATACATATGGAATTATATTAAGTATGACAACAGTCTTAAAAACAAAGCATGGGTTTCCTGTCAGTTTAGATAAAAAAGAAAATTAAATCATATGTGAAAGGAGTGTTTGCTTTATCTTAATGGAAATGTTTATTTTATTGTTTATTTGGTGTATGTGTGTGTGTGTGTGTGTGTGTGTGTGTGTGTGTGTGTGTGTGTGTGTGGTGTATGCTTTTGGAGATATGTGCATATAATGGCGTGCATGTGGAGGTCCGAGAACAAAATTAAGGAGTCTCCTTTCACTTGTATGTGGGTTCCAGGGATTAAACTGATGTCATTAGTCTTACATAGCAAGAACCTTTACTTGATAAGCCATCTCATCATCTCAGAAATGTTTATTTTTCAGAGATAGGTGATAATGTTTTATGAACAATTTAAGGTTTTATGGAGCAAGAGAGATGGCTCAGTGGTTAAGAGCATATATAATCTTGCACAGGATGCAAATTCAGTTCTTAGCGCCCACATCGGGTAGTTTACACCAATCTAAAACTCTAGCTACTGGGGCTCTAAGGTTCTCTTCTGGCCTCTGCAAACCCCTACATGCATGCACACATATCAACACACAGACACACATACATATACACACAATCCAAAATTAAATGCATCATCAAAAGAATATTTTAAGATTCTAAAAATATCTTAAGTATTTGTCATTAATTCATTTCTAAAGCCCAGTCTTATTCCATGAATTTTTCCTTACAGTAACTAGCATCTGTACATTATAAACATGAAAGTACTGAAAACTTGAATAACTGAACTGGATATTTCCAAGATATCGCAATGTTAGTATTCAAATATCACAGCATTATTCATTTGTATACTGCCCACGAAAAGCCAAGAAGCTACTGAATAGCAAATTCTCAAGAGAGCTCATAGGAAAAAGTCTTTAAATGAATAATATATACTTGTATACTCTTTTCAAAGAGCTAAAACAACCCCAATATGTAAAACAGAAATTACACAATAGCAAAGTTTAGTTACCAATAATACATAAAAATAACAGAAATAATTTTGTAGTATCCAAGAGGTTTACCAAAGATAAATAAAAACATTTAAAATGGTAGCACTTATGCCATCTCTAGTCTTTGTACTCTCGCAGTACCATGAAAAATTAATGAACTGATTTAATGAATGATAAAAACTAAAGGTAACGGAGACAAATATTACATGTGTTGGGATTTAGAAAGTGTAGTGATGCAAAAGTACATGTATTTCTTTACTAAGTTAATTTGCATTCTGGTGAAAGTCTTGCTCAAATATGTCTGGAATAATTGTTGAAATATTTTCTCTCAAAATAATGTTTCCTGACTTAACAGAAAGCCTTAGCCTTACTCATCCTTTTTGTAGGATATTTCCATTTCAGTTGAGATGGTGTAGAATGATATAAAATGTCTATAGCAAGCTTTTTCATTGGCCACCAGCTCCCAAATAATGACACACGGCTTTATCTCTTCTCCTGCATGTCCTGCTTGCTCTGTGTCTACTAGCATCTCCTGTGTACATCGATTATCTCCTCTTCCTTCCTCTGTTCAGAAGTCCTACCTATCCTCCCTTCCTAGATATTGCCCATTTAGCTTTTTATTAAACCAATCATGGCAACTCATCTTCACATAGTGTAAAAATATTCTGCAACATTTTCTCATTTTTGTCTAAATAAAATGAAAAGTGTTTAACTCGAACACAATAAAACTATACAAAATAAGAACAAATATCAGGTAAGAATTACATTTACAATATCCAGTCCAATTTGGCATATTGAACAAATTTGGCAAATTCAGATAAAATACTACATTATTTATCCTCTCTCAGTGAGTCCAAATTTTTGTACCTGATTTACTTTCTGTCATAACTTGTGTTGCCAACCTAAAAATATCTTTTAGACTTTAAAACATCTTAGATAAACAACTTAAGCTTTTATGTTTCTCAACCTTTATAAACTTTATATTTCTTATGTGAGTTTCTTTTCTGAATTTGGAAACAAAGAAAATGATAACTACAACTATCTCATGTTCAACACTATCAGAGACCCAAGAAGGATATAATATTACTTAAGTGAACAGGAAGTGCAGAGCAAACAACTTCCAAAACTATAGAAATGACGGAGACATCTGACTGCTTAGATAGTCATCCAAGGTTCTTCTGCAAAATCGGGAGAATCCATCTTCAGCCTATAGGCCTAGAATATCTGACAGACCTTACTGTGAAGTAGGAATTTTTGAAGGACACTGTCTTGTCTTGGCAAAGTTTGGCAGTCACTTTCTTTTTTGTCTTGCTAGTCCAATTTGGACAGCACACTCAGCAATTGAGGCCAGGGCAGTTTCTGCTCCAGTGACTGACTTTGCCACAGTGAAAGTAAACTCCGTATGATGGTTCTTCAATGCCCAACATCCTTTTGTGAGAAAATTGGTGCTGCCAAAAGTAGACATGTCTTATTGTCATGAAAAGCTTTAGGTTATTAAAACACTTTAAATGCCATATTCTGTAGGTCTCCGAAGTATTTGAAGATCATCTGTCTATCTAAAATATATCTCTGTTTGACCTTGAAAACATACCTGACATGGCCACACATTTGATTTTTAGATGATTTACTACTAACCTGTATTTCTTAGTTATCCTAAATAGTGTAAAAATAACTTTCAATGGATAGAAATTTATATTACATAGCTAAATGAACTGCATAGTTACAATACCCTAAACAAAAGTAGAAACACACACACACACACACACACACACACACACACACACACATATATATATCCTTAAATTTGTATCAATATAAAAAATCTATAATAATGTAAAATATTTGAGATTAATAGTTGCTTTTTAGTTTAAAGTAGATTCAATAATCTACCCATTTCTCCTATCATTTCTATTTTAAAAGTAGATTTAATAATCAACTTTTTTTATACTCCCCTTTTTTCTTTTCAGAACAAGATCACTAAATCTAATCTCCTTTGCTTATTTTTCTCCCTATATGACCAATAACAACTTGTAACCAATCTCCCTAAATGATGATAAGCATGCATAAACCAGTGAAAGACCAAGAAACATCCACCCCATGTCTTGAGAATGTGGATGGTGTGTTCTCTAGACTGCTTGTTGATATCTGAGGGTAATAGAATCACTAGGAGCCACTGATAAATTTGAGATAATGATCAAGTCCTGGCAGAGCTAGCTGTATCATTCATTTTCCAGTCTTTTTGTGATTGGAAAGTGCAGGGCTTATCTGAAGTCCTGGCTAAAGTAGTCTATGAGCCTGGACCATCTCAGCTAGCTTCTCTGAAGTTGTTCTAGATGCAGAATTTTGAGGAAATTGCAACAGGGGCATTCTAACAGGCTGGATCACCTGATCTACTTTTCTTTATTGGTGCCTGTTTTGTTTTTTTTTAATTAAGAGATTTCCCATTCGTTTTACATATCAACTACAGATTCCCCTGTACTCCCTCTTCCCACCCCCAGCCCTCCCACCAACCCACCCTGACTCCCACCCTCTCCTAGGCAAGGTCTCCCATGGGTAGTCAGCAGAACCTGCTCCATTCAGTTGAGGCAAGTCCAAGCCCCTCCTCCCTGCACCAAGGCTGTGCAAAGTGTCCCACCATAAGCACTAGGCTCCAAAAACCTGGCTCATGCACTAAGGACAGGTCCTGGTCCCATTGCCTGGGGGCTCCCTAAACAGTTCCAGCCAAACAACTGTCTCGCTTATCCAGAGGGCCTAGTCTAGTACCATGGGAGCTCCTCAGCCGTTGGTCCATAGTTCATGCATTTCTACTAGTTTGTCTAGTTGTCTCTGTACTACTTCCAAGCATGGTCATGATATCTCCTGCTAATCCCTCCTCTTTCTTATTAACTGGACCCCTGGAGCTCTGCCTGGGACCTGGCCACGGATCTCTGCATCTGCTTCCATCAGTCGCTGGATGAGGGTTCTATGATATCAGCTAGGGTATTCAGCCATCTGATCACCAGAGTAGGTCAGCTCAGGCATCCTCTCGACCACTGGCAGTAGTCTATGGTGGATTCATCTTTGTGGATTCCTGGGGACCTCCCCAGCACCCTGTTTATCCCTATTCCCATGGTGCCTTCACCCATCATGGTATCTCCTTCCCTGCTCTCCCACTGTGCTCCTGATCCAGCTCGAACATCTTGCTCCCCTAAGCTCTCATTCCCTGTCCTTTGCTCTCCAATACCCCCCTCACCTCCAGCTTGCTCATGTAGATCCCATCTAGCCCTCCCTCACTGGACAATCCCTGTATCCCTCCCAGGGTCCTCCCTACTAGCCAGTCTCCCTGGAGCTATGGGTTGCAGTCTGGTTATCCCTCGTTCCACATCTAGTATCCACTTATGAGTAAGTACATACCATGTTTATCTTTGAGTCTGGGTTACCTCACTCAGGATGATATTTTCTAGTTCCATCCATTTGCCTGCAAACCTGATGATGTTATTGTTTTTCTCTGCTGAGTAGTACTCCATTGTGTATATGTACCACATTTTCTTTGTCCATTCTTCAACTGAAGGACATCTAGGTTGTTTCCAGGTTCTAGTTATTACAAATAATGCTGCTATGAACATAGTTGAGCATGTGTCCTTGTGGTATGATTGAGCATTCCTTGGGTATATGCCCGAGTGATATAGCTAGGTCTTGAGGAAGACTGATTCCCAATTTTTTGAGAAACTGCCATACTGATTTCCAAAGTGGCTGTACAAATTTGCATTCCCACCAAGAGTGTAGGAGTGTTCTCTAGACCCTGACATTAATCTGCACAGGTATGAACACCTGATTTTTGACAAGGAAGCCAAAACTGTATAATGGAAAAAAAGAAAGCATATTCAACAAATGGTGCTGGCATAACTGGATGTCAGCATGTAGAAGATTGTAAATAGATCCATATCTGTCACCGTGCACAAAACTTAATTCCAAGTAGATCAAAGACATCAACATAAATCCAATTACTCTGAACCTGATAAAAGAGAAAGTAGGAAGTAGTCTTGAATGCATTGGCACCAGAGATCACTTCCTAAATATAATACCAGTAGCACAGACATTGAGAGTAACAATTAAAAATGGGACCTCTTGAAACTGAGAAGCTTTTGTAGGACAAAAGACAGTCAATAAGACAAAAGGACAGCCTTCAGAATGAGAAAAGATCTTCACCAATCCCACATCTGACAGAGGGTTGATCTCCAGAATATATAAAAAACTTAAGAAACTAGACATTAAAATACCTATCAGTCCAATTAAAAATGGGTTATAGAGCTAAACAGAGAATTCTCAACAGAAGAATCTCAAATGGCTGAAAGACATTTAAGGAATTGCTCAACATCATTAGTCATAGGGAAATGAAAATCAAAATGACTCTGAGATACTATCTTACACCTGTCAGAATGGCTAAGGTATCTGGTCTTTTATTTCTAAAAACACACAAACTTTTAATGTTAACATTTATATTTCTATTAATATGACTATGGAATGTACAGTGCACAGAAGTCAGCTAAAGATGATTTTTTGTTTTATATTTGAACAAGTAAAAGGTATCTGTTAACTTCATGCGTCCGTTTTGACTCTATAATCACACCTCTATCCATTCCATATGAAAGGATGGCATGTAATAATAAATAATGAGGACTTTGTAGCCAACAAGATTTATTATGTCTCATCCAGTCTCAGTGCTGTTCCCATGTTGAGGAATCAGCATATATGTCACCTGCCCTGTAGTCTTTATTGGCTTTTTGCCTTTATCACTATAGCCAAGATTTCAGGAGGTCTCCCCTAATCAAATCTGATCTTCATTAATTTTGAAGGAATCCATAGCTTTTCATTTCCTGTGGAAACAAAAGCATATAATCTCTTCCCCAAACCAACACATCTTCTAACTTCCATTCTGAAGTTAAGACATTCTAAAAATATATAGGTTGGTTTAGTTTAGCAGTTTCCATAATCTAATGTCTCTCAACAGCTAATGTTTTTTGTTTATTCGCATTTAAAGAGTTCAAACTCCACAAAACACCATAAAGGATCCAGACACCCTATGTATTTCCCACCCATTTGTGTCATATATATATATATATATATATATATATATATATATATATATATATATAATAATTTTACTCTTTCTTTAAAGACTTTACTTATTATTTTTAAATTATTTTTTCTATGACTGTCTATACCATTTTTTACTGTACCTGTTTAGATGTTTTCTCAGTCTGGACCACTTTACTGAATCCCTGCAGCCTTCTCTGACCCCATGAGCCAAGTCTAAACCCTACTGCATGGCACTGCACATGGTGCTGGCTGACTCAAGCCTGCAGGTCATGGCCAGGAGCTGTGTCTCTCTATGCCACGGCCCACCAGAGAGACTGTGAAACTAGGAAGCCATGTCTGCCTCTGTGTTTGTGTGTTTGGAGCTTTGGAAATATGCTGGACACCATTTGTAGCAAGCATTTTTGTAGGCCACCAGCTTCCAAAGATTTATTAATTATGAAATCTCAGCCTATAGCTTAGACTTGTTTCTAACTAGTTTTTATAACCTAAATTAACCCATTTATATTAATCTATGTTCTGCCACGTGTCTCATTGCTGTTACCTCCCCTGTTCACATCCTACATGATCTGTGTCTCCTAGAATATCCTGAGTGCTTCAATTATCTCTTCTTCCTCTCTCTGCCCAGAAGTCCCACTTATCTTCCCCACCTGGCTCTTGTCCATTCAGCTTTTTATTACACCAATCACAATAACACATTATCACATAGTGTACAAATAATCCACAAGTGTCTATTGAATTTACACTCATATGTTAAATTATATTAAAATTATTGTTTAATCTCTAGGACCTAGAGGGTCACAAGGTGTAGACTTAACTAATTTGTTTGAAAAGAACCTCTTGATATATGAAATGCAGATATTAACATCAACTGTGTGTTTTTGATAAGGGTGTAATGAAAGAATGACCTCAACAGTGTAGCAAGCAGTCCTTGAAGTCCTATATATATGCTTGTGTGTTTATTTATTTATTTACCATGAATGAGATTGGTTATGATGTGGGGAAAAGCAAAAGATTGTTTTAAAGCCTCTGTAGTGCACCTTCATCATGTTAATTCAGTAAAGCAGTCCTGCTTTCACTTTTCCTCAAGGAAGAATTTGTCACTCATGGGCATATGAGAAAGATCGATTCCCGGTGTCTTTATGCTCCCTGTCAGGCTATGTAGGCAGAAGGAACTTAACTAAAAACATCAACCCTTCTCTCAGAAGTGAAATTTAATTTGAACTCCTCTGTGCTTTTGTATTACCCAGGGTAGGCCAGGTTAACAGGATTGGAACACCCATGGACTCAAGCTGATGGGAAGGACATCACTCACTACTGGAGGTTGCAGTGGCAGAGGAGAAATGGAAGGCAGGGAAACATTTCCTTCATGAGGAATTAAGTATCCTCTCTCAGAAAGGACCTGGGTCACTTCCACTTACAATTCTTACTCACTCAACCAATATCAAGATATTAAGAAATACAGAGTGATCATACATCTAGAAAATGGATAAACAGAAATAACTAAACATTGTAAAAATAAATACTATAGTTATGACTTAATAATCATGCATATCATGTTTGCCACAAACATATGTCAAGTGGCTTAGGTATGCATATACTTATGATTGAATTGATTGATAGGTAGGAAACAGAGAATGAGTTCAAAATCAGCCTCTGCTACATAGAGTTCAAGGTCCATCTAGGATACCTGAGACCCTCCCTCATAACAAGAAATATTACTATTAATAAAAACGATAATAATCCTAGGCATAAAAATACCTTATTTTTCTATGACTTGTCTTCAAACTTGACTTAAATTTTCAATTTACGAAACAGCAGGACAAAATAAAAATAAACAAAAAAGCAAAAGCCCCAGAAAATATCAATAAAAAGTCAATTGCAGTTAAATACAAACCCTTTCAGATTTTCTTTCTCAGTTGTTGGGGATTCATTCAAGGCTAATTAGCAAACTTAACTTCCACTGAAAATGATGAATAGGAATATGTGGTATAAGAACATGGAATTTGAATTGCTTAGAAATGTCTGCTAGACACCTAAAGTCTATTTGTATATCAACCATCTGTAAAATATTCACATACTTGCAATTCAAGATGGCACAGTAGCAAAAGACCATCATCCAATTCTTCTATCATAATTGATAGGAGAAAATAAAGCAAAAAAGAGCAAAATTGATGAGTTAGGATGCAATGATTGGAAATAACACAGGACCAAAAGAATAATCATCAATATTGAATGCTAAGAAATTTTCTGGCAAAGGATCTAACCCTCTACCCTAATGGGACTTCAGTAAAGATAAAGAAAAACCCAGATCCAATCTATTCACAACACATAACAATTTTAATGATATATGTATCAAATTCAAACTTAATAAAGCCTGTATTGTGTTACTTAGCAGTGTTCACTTAGTACCTCATGCTCCACTACTTCCAAATTTTCACAAAGTTTTATGAAGCCAGAAATATTTTAACACTCATTTTAAAAGTGTGTGATGTTTAAAGTTACTTAATAACTGAACTGATAAATATAAAACAGAATCTTACTGATATCTTTAATGTATCAACTCAAAGCTCCTAACCACTACATCATTCTTTATTTGGCTTCATTCTACTAATGTCATGTCAATTTTAAAGAGGAATAAATTATATGTATTAAAAGTTCATCACTTGTCTTATGAGAGAAAGCAGTCATGAGACACTGTTGCAACATGATTTTTATTTCTGACTCCATTTTATATAAGCCCTGTCACCATTCATTTTGTGTATGTCAATTTACTCATTTCTAAAGTGGAAATAAATGCCATGGCTAATTAGCAATGGGTCATTACAAAAGCAGCTCCTACATGGAGCACATGCAATAAATGTGCAAGCATTAAAAATACGTGTAATGAGTCTTGTTGTGGGAAGAGGTTTGTTATTCCATGTAGGAAGAATGAAATCTTTTAAAAAATGGAAATGAATCTAAAAATACAGTATTCATGAAGTGCACAGTGCCCATTAACTTTCAAAAACATACCTTGTAAGTTTGAAACATTTAAATAAGAAGTATTTAAAAATGTACTAGGCATGGTAATAGAGAGATTACTCAACAGTTAAGTACACTTGCTGCTGTTGCAGATGATCCAGTTTCAGTTACTGGCATCCATACTGGGTGACTCACAATAGCCAATACCACCAGTTCCAGGGGATTTGATGCCCTCTTCTGACCTCTGTGTGTACCTGCATAAATGTGGTGCACATACAGACAAGCAGGCAGACACATATATCTAAATTTATATTTAAAAGTTTATAAGTAATATAACACAATAACAAATCAAGATATAAATATGGGTAAGAGACTTCCATTTTAAATAAATATCTAGAAAGCATTAAAGAAGATATAGAACAACGAAGAGTTACATATTTCCACAATTTGCAATTATGCTACAAAATATGTAGAGGTTAAGCATTAAGAACACAAATAAAGATTTTAGCGATTCTCTACTGTGGTCTGTGAAGCTTCTTCTTGCAGTAGATAGTAGTTAACTCAGATTCTCCTAACTAGTCAAACTACTGAATATAAATATCTGAGTGCTCAGCTTTGGGTGGGTCGTCAGTACTCACCTCCCACTAGCCAAGGCTCAGGAAGCTTCATAGACAGAACAAATAAAAGATCTGGTAGAGCGATAGAAGTGTTTTGAGATACTGCCTTCTGGAAATGGCATATCTCTTGCATGCCTCAGCTCATAGTAGATGTAGTTATCTGCACAAAGTTGAGTCAATTGCAATTCCTGCATAGATGGAGAAAGAACTTCTAAGGTCCTACCCTTATTGGAAGAACTATTGGCAGTTGATGGTTGCTTGGGGAAGGAAAAATCATTCTTCTTTAAGGATGTGGCCTCTGGTGGGATGCCCATGCCCAACTGGATAGCCCATATACCCATGTATATATGGGTATATTTATAAAACTATATGGCCTCAGGGCCATTAACAACAAAAAAAATGAAAAAGACATGATGTGGGGTGGGAGATGGGGTACTAGTGGATGTTGAAGGAAGGTAGCAGTAGATGGACATGGTCAATATAGAGTGTGTAAATGATGGAACTTTCATAAATAAAAAAATATTTTTTAAATGGCAGCATGTTTTTCTTTCCTGTTGGTGTCTTTCAAAGTGAATGCAGTGCAACACAAATACAATAGTAGAACAACACTTCAGGAGTATCAATGTATGTGATCTATTACACAAAGAAATGAGAAAGCACAAAGTGTAAATTGTTTTCATTTCATTGATATCACTCTTCATACAGCATAAATTCAATAAAACTTGCAAGTGGTTTCCCAAATCTGTGCCAGTTGTGACAGAAATCAATGTTCATACTCCAATTATTTAGTGGATTCAACCTTGAGATCTCTGACAGGAAGAAAGAGTCTAGTGAGACCTAGGTTAATAATATCAGGCCCATGTGTCAGCAGCTTCCTTTAAAATACCTGTTATCAATAGAATTTGAGTGCTCAAATAAAATATAAAGTGCTTTTCAAATTATTTTATTAATGCTTACGTGAATAGATTTTATGTACCTACAATCTGTTAAAACTGTTCTGCTAGTAGCTCCAGCTTTGTTTCCTTTTCATTGATCTCTCAGATCTACAATTTCACCTGTATTCCCAATCTGTTCGAGTTTGAAAGTCAAAGTCAAAAAGCTTCAGGTTATCAGTATCCCACAAAGGAATATCATGGCCATTGGATCTACCAATTGATAAGTGCATAGTCTGGACCCAATGAGTGATCCTAAGTATCCTGGCTTACTTAGGTGAAACTTCTATGTAATGTACTCTTGCCATTTTTAGTACACATTTAATGTGGACTGACTAATGATGTTCATATTGGATTTCCTTGCATATATCTCATGGTTCTCATTTACATTGGGATTCTTTCTCAAAGCCTATGTGATATTCCCTGACATTCTTCAAAGTTCTAGCTAAATACAGCAATCAATCCTATCCACTCTGCTTCTCACACACCCATCATATCTCTCTTAGGTAATGCTGAAAATCATGCCTAGATTATGCCAACTGCTTCAGTCTAGGATTAGGGGATTTTACCTTTCTCATGCTATGTCTTGACAGAAGAAAAGTACCTTTAGTCACATGCTCATGTAGAGCCTAGAGAGTCATCCATCAGTGTCTTGACACTGAAGATAATAACCTGACACTCACAGTCAGTGAGTACCTGGCTGAAGAGGAAGACTGCCATGATTCATTATCAGAATGGTCACACTGCAAAGCTCATGTTAATTCTTCTCTTCAGTGAGATCCTGACAGCAGTGAAATCATCCATAGGTAAAATGGAGATTGGTTATAGAAGGCCCTGAAAACCAGACAGGAAAGTTTTCACCTTATCTCACACACCAGAAGTTGCTGGTTTTTACCGTAGTTTGAGATGCTCAAGTCAAAGAAGTATTTTAACATAGTGGCCAGAACCTAGCTTACTCCAAAATAAACAGGCTTTGGCAAATAAGATTGGTTTAATCTCTAATAACTTCTTTTCACTCTAAAGAGATTCTTGATTTGATATTTAGCTTAATTAAATGTATGCGCATTGTCCATAATGACTTTGTAACAACTTTTGACTACAAAAAAATTACAAAACTTTGGATATTAATCTTTTGTCTGCATTTTCTTGGTCAAGAACGTAAGATTTTGTCTCACATTGCCTTAAGAATTCTGTAGAGATGACAGCTCTTGTAGAGTTTGCACAGAAATAGAGTAATTTGGTTCTGATTTCCCTTGATGACTTCCTGTATTTTCTCAACTTATTGCTGGTTTCTCTTATAATGATATTTATCTATTATTGAACTTGGTGTTTAGCTCTAATGCATTTAATTTTGCTTTCTTTATGACAGTTTATTTTACATTGTAGTTTGCATATCCTAAAAAAAAGGATACCCATTGAAAAATGAAACTTCTCTTACTATGACTGAGAGTGGCCCAGATGCATGGGCATAAATTAAATATTTAGACAGAGTTTGACAGCATATCCATTCAGCAAATGTCAACAACTGGTTCTACCTTAGGGCTTATGACCTCCTCAGACTTGGCTATTAGAGCAGGTGCCAGCCCTTTCCATGGAGAAGGTCTGAAGTCCAATCAGAAAGCTGTTAGTTGCCCCACAACAGAGAAAATTCTCCTTGTAAACCACAGCAACAAGGAAAAGTTGAAAACCGATTGCAAGAACTTAAAAAAAAATAGTTGGAACATAGCACATTTCTAAATCATTGCTGAGATGAAGATTAAATCAATAGTGGAAAAATGACAACCATCCAAAACAAGACAAAACAGAACAAAAACACCTAGTATTTGGAAAAAAACAAACAAAAAGAAAAAAACACTACTATGTTTGATCAAAAAGAAGCTATGCTAATGTCAATTAAGCCAACTTCAATATAATATCTCTTAACAGAAAAAGAACTTGATAAGGACAAACATGTCAGTTTAACAAGATAATGACATACATCTATGAAAATATCATCATAAAACCTATTACTCTGTATAATGAATGTATATTAAAAATAATGTAACAATCTTAGCTGTATATACACATTGCATAAGAGTTTTTAAATTCGTGTTGTAAAACTTAAAAAGACTATAAGGATTAATCTTAATGTAGATTAAACCCTATGTAATAGAGATTTTAATACTTATCTCTTGAATAAGTAGTACAAATAGAAATAGGAAATTAGAAAGAATTTAGAAAACATAAACAACTTTCACCAACTTGTTATTTCTTTTTATAGAGCATTGCAAATCCAATAGGAACAAAATTGGCAACTTGTTCAAGCACACATGACATATCAAAATACACCACAGTCTAGGTGGTAAGAATAACAGTATGGCTGGAGAGACGTGCAGTGATTAAGAGCACTGGCTGATTTCCAGAGGTCCTGAGTCCAAGTCCCAGCAATCACATGGTGGTTCACAACCATCTGTAGTGAGACCTGGTGCAGGCAGAGCACTATTATACATAATAAATAAATAAATAAATAAATAAATAAATAAATAAATAAATAAATAAATAAAACAAAACTTAAAAAAAGAATAACATCAGTCGATCTAAAGTGATTCAATCAATACAAACTGTGTTTGCTGATCCAAAAGGAACTAATTCAGAAGTAAGTAATGCCCGCCCCCAAATACTACCACACACACATCAATACCTGAGGCAGGTGGAGAGCTGGCCCCAAGGTCAGAAGGGCAGGAGAGCGGCCTCTGCCCGCCACCAGTCACAATACTCCTACACCTCACATTGCCAACACAGTAGAGCCAACCCCATTGGTGGAGGTGTGTGGGATGACTCATCCCTAATGAGATTGAGGGCCAGATGGGCCGAACAAGTAAAAAAAGATACTTTCTGAGAGCCAACCTGGATCTGCCTAATTGCCTTAGCAACTGCAGCTGAAATATGATCTGGAGATGACCTGGACCAATGAGAGGCAGCCATGTCACACCAGCAGATGCATATTCATCAGACCCGCCCCCCAGGGTGGGGTGGAGGGTATATAAGGCTTGCCTCTTCCTGAATAAACTGAGCTTGTTGTTTGGACATTCTCCCTGAGTCTGTGTGGTTTGACTTTGCGCCTACTTGGCCCCCTCCCACAAAGGGAATAATAGAACAGGACCCTGCTACATCTGGTGCCGAAACCTGGGACATTTGGTACTGGAACAGGGTCTGTTTGTCTCTCTTTACCCATGTGAGGCACTGGTTGAGAAGCCCCCTTGAGCAGTGTATTTCGGTGAGTAGGCCCCTCTATGCTGTGTAAATTCGGTCCCTTCAGCAGGTAAATGCTGGGACCCCCATTTTCTTCGTTTTGTTGTCTTGTTTGTGAGTCTGTCTGTATGGTAGGGTGGCATACTTTTGTTCAGGCTTGCCTAGCGTTTCCATATAAGAGCTGGACCATCAGGAAACAACAGCCACAATCTGACTATTTTTAGTTGTGTGTGTGTGTGTGAATGTGTGTGTGTTTGTGAATGCATACATATACTTGTGGGTTGTGGTGCCTGGAGAGACGGCTCAGCAGTTAGGAGTGCATGCTGCTTCTCCAGAGAACATGTGGGAACCTGATCTGTGGTTACGAATTCTGCTCCTGGCCAGAAAAAGGGAAGTAGCCTCAGGAGTAACTCTCCAATTGTTTGTTATGCCCATTTTGTTGACTATAATCGCTGGCCTAAAGTCATCCTCTACTGAGGCCCACAATAAGCACTGCCAGAAACAATGTAACACTAACTTATCTATTGCCTTCATTCCATCCATGACTGATATTTCCTCTGCCTCTGCTGACAAGGAGAGGCATGAAAATAGATGTAAAGTGAAGGAAAGGGATGGAAAGAGAGGAAATGCTTGCCACAGCACCCAAGCCTATACCGGCAGCCCTTCTCTTTGTTTCCCCCATGCCTCTAGTGGCTACCCCCTCACTGCAGTATCTACAGTGATTTGCATGGATGTCTGCCTGCCGAGCCAGCTGCTCCGTATACCTCCCAGCCTATTCCACCTATGGTGCTGCACATGCCCACCATGGCATTTCCAGTTAATGTGGGCCCTGATGTGCCCAACCAGCTGTGCATACCTGCCCCTCTTGCAGACCTGTCTTTGGTCCGTAAGGCTGCTAATGAATCAGGTCCTGACTCACCGTATTTAGAGCAAGTCCTACGGCAACAGGCAATGCATTTACAGACTTATCACTGGCACCATTTCATGAAGGTTGTGTTGGAGCCTGCGGTCTTTCTTAACTGAGAGCTGCCTATGATGACCAGGCTGAGGCTGAGGCTCATTTTAATATACTGCACAAGATCGCTATTTTTCTTGAGATGCTCATGGCCGAGGACCATATGCTAACCCTGTCATACAAGCCCAAATTGGACAACACTTGCCTTGGGAGACACCATTGCCCTTTGTGCATTGAAGGGATCCCATCACCCTTCCGTGGCAATACTCTGTTCCCCGATTAACCCGGGGGCGAGGATATGCTTGCATTTTTCCCCAGATTACCACCACACCAATGTGGGTACCCTCCAGAGATGTGCATCCGGCAACAGACCAAGAGACTTTGGACAAAGAAGAAGCTTCAGAGGGGTAATGTATGATTTGCCCCACTACTGTGGCATTAGTGAAGGTCATGTTATCACTGGCATGTGACCACAGATATAAAGCAATTGCCTTACCTCCTACAAGGTTGCTAATGCATCACCAGAAAGACTTTGATTGACACAATAAATATGACTAGGGTCCCATCCATGTCCTTGAGACTAAATTTTTGACTAATCCTTCCCTTGTTCAAATATCTTCTGCAACAGGTTCACCAAGAGCAGGTGGCCACAAAGGCTACCCTACAGGTTTTATTGGCTCTCAGACACCTAGATCAGAGTCCTCCTAGAGAGATAATGCATATATGGCTCACTGAGATACAGAAGGCTACTGCCTAAAGCCTACCACCCAGACAGTTCTCCAGGATTGATGCTCTTCCAGGGCTGGTAGTCAATGACAGATACAAGCTTGTTTGGCAAGCCAATCTAAGATAGGCACAGTCTATTATGCTGAGCTCTCCTGAGGTGGGGTCAACAAGGTTAGGGCAATGCACCCTAGCTCCCACTGAGCATGTCCTATAAAATAATAAAAAGGGGTGGATATGTGGGATGACTCATCCCTAACTGGCTTGAGGGCCAGATGCCCAAACAAGTAAAAAAGATACTTTTTAAGAGCCAACCTGGGTCTGCCTAATGGCCTTAGCAACTGCAGCTGAAACATGATCTGGAGATGACCTGGACCAATGAGAGGAAGCCATGTCACATCAGCAGACACATATTCATCAGACCTCCCCCTAGGGTGGGGTGGAGGGTATGTAAGGCTTGCCTCTTCCTGAATAAACTGAGCTTGTTGTTTGGACATTCTCCTGGAGTCTGTGTGGTTTGACTCTGCACCTACTTGGCCCCCTCCCCGAAAGGGAACAACAGCAAGGACCCTGCTACAGAGGTGCGGGTGAGCCAGCCCCAAAGCGGAGAGCATAGGAGAGCTGTCCCTATTACCCATCTACCATGTGGTGGCATAGGTTGGGAAGAGATGCCTCCCCCACTTCCACCCCCCCTCCCCATCCATCAATGCTTGAGGCAGATGGAAGAGCTGGCCCTGAGATCTTAAGAGTAAGAGAGCTGGCCCTGCCCCTCATCAGCTGCAGCACTCGGGAGAGTAGCCCCTACACCACACCTGGGAAACACAACAGAGTTGGCCCGGAAGGTGTAGAAGCGGGGGATCCGACCCAAGGACATTAAAGCAGGAAAACTGGCCCTGCCCCTTTCTTATTGCTGCAAGAGGTGAACTCACCAAGACAATACAGGAGAGCTCACTCTGGTGTTGAGGACAAGGGAGAACTGGTGGGCTGACCAACCCTGTAACTAACTACCCAGGCCCAGAACCAGAGTTATTTGTTGGCCCACCCCAACATCCACCCCATCTGTGATCTGCTGGAGCATGTGAGGGGACCGGTCCTGCATACCCAAAGCTAGAGGATTTCCACAACACAAGGCAACATCAGGATAACCAAGAGGAGTTCCAGTGAGGGTCCAGTATCGATAGTGCAGCAAAAATCAGAGGGATCGAACCAGACCAAGGACTCTTTGCAATTAACGCTTCACACTTATAAGTAAAGATATATGGATTAAAAAAATAAGAAAAGAAAAGAAAGAGGTGACAAAAAAAAAGTATCCTCAAAGATGGGGAAATTAAAACAATCCTAAAATATAAGAATAACAAAAACTAATCCAAGCTCAGTGGACAAGTTCTCTGCTTTGGCAGAGGACTGGACTTTTGTTCTCAGTACCCACATACAGCTCATGACTACCTTTGACTTCAGCTCTCCTGAATCTGACACCTCCTCCTGTCCTCTGCAGGCACTTATACTCACATGAACATACCAAACCACACACACACACACACACACACACACACACACACACACATTTTCAAATGTTAAGGAAAAGAAATTGGCTAATTTAAGATTAAATCATGATAAAATAAATAACATTAAAAAAACTAACTGACAAGAGAAAAACATACTAAGATGTATATACAATTAGCAGAACTTACTAGAAAATGTACACACTAATCTCTGTAAGAAAAAAAAGGGAATAAACCAACAGATAGCCTCAGTTTATAATTCAAAAATACACAGAACCAAACTGAGAAGCTGGAAACTAAAAGCCAAAATAAAATAATACTATTCAGAAGAAAACAAAGCTCTTCCAGGGAATTGGTAGAAACATTGGTCCAGGGTGTGAAAAGAGTGAGAGAAAATGACAAGGAGACAGTGGAGGAAGAGAAAAATAAAATACTACTATGTATTATTAGAATGTTCAAAATATAAATTATCAGATATCTCAAATTTTGCCAATTGTATATAGCCCCTTAAAATCTCACCCTCTGTTCATAGAAATGTAAATTGAAGCTATCATTTTCAAGATTAGTTGGAAGTTTATGAAAAAGTTAAACTCACAGTGGGAGCTAGTCACTTTACTCCTAGGTATTTACTTGAGAAAAATAAAACTTGCTTCCACACAGATTTCTACATGAATGTCCGCAGTAACTTTAATTACAGTAGCCAAAATAAGACAGAACTCCAATGTTCTTCAAGGAAAGAATGAAGCAGTTATTATGTATTTACACAATAGATTGATGTTCAACACTAAAACCGCGTGAGTTACTTATTCATATGGTCACATAAGTCTCAAAATAAATATGCTGAATGTTTATAAAAAGGCATCAGAGTACATAGTGTATGGAACATTTATACAAAATGTAGGCAATGGGAAAACTGATCAATCATTACATAGAGATAAAGAGAGGAAAAGAATTCAGGGTAAAATAGGTTAGAAAAAAGGCCTCAGTCACAGATATGAACCTGATTTGGATTATGGTGACTTATTGAATGGGTGTTTATATCCATCCATTTGATGTCAAAAGATACTGAATAGTGTATTTAAGTTTGTTCAATTTGTTGTACTTTAAATGTGCACGTTATTTGTGTACAGGATACATTTGAGTAGATGTTCATATTAAAAAGCTGATTGAAAGCCAAAGCAAAATGTAAACACTATGAAATATGGATCATGACATTTATATTCACAATTAGCATTGAAATAACATTAGAACTGAAGGAGAGACTGCTCAGCAGTTAAGTGTACTTTCAGAGGACTCCAGTTTGATTCCCAGTTCCCAGGTTGGTGGTTCAGAACTACCTGTAACTCCAACTCTCTTGTGGACTCTATGCCATTTGAATACTTGTCAGAAAACTCACAAACAGAAACACACGTATACATAAATAAAAAATAAAATAAATCATTAAAGAACTCCTGAAATTTTAAAGGTAGAATTAGAAACAATAAGTAGTAGACAAAAACGTTAGTTATGACCATCATTTACTTGAGAATAAATCTGAGAAAATATAAAAGAGAATTGCTGAGAGAAATGTAATTCATTTATTCATTTACTTTTTAATTATATCTATGATTTTTTTATGTGTCTGTATGTGTACCTGTATGAGTTTATGTTCATCATGAGCATACAGGTGCTGGCAGTAGCTAGAGTGTGTTGGATGTCTTCCAGCTGGAGTTACTGGGATTTCTGAGTCATCCGAAATGAGATATTGAGAACTGAACCTAGGTCTTCTGCTAGAGGAGTAAGTGCTCTTAGCCATTGAGACATCTCTCCACTTCCTGAGAAATATAACTTAATAAAAACTTTCACCATTGGAAAAATAGGCCTTCAAAATAAAAAAAGGTAATAATTTGAAGTAACACCTAAGCATGAATTAGAAGAAATCATTTATTAGTCAAAGAAAGACATGAATTCATAGGCCCGGAAGTTTAATGAGATATGGTTATAAAAACATGTATTGCTTTAAAAATTGAATCTGACAAGAAAAAAGCTAAAAAGAAAAGATTATTCTGTGTAAAGAAACAAAAGTCAAACTAGATTTGATTTTTCAATGCCCTTAAGTACAAGACAGTAGATATAATCTTGAGCTGAAAGAACCTGTCCTGTTCACAGACTAGTAAATCCATCCCATAAAAACAGAGTGAGGCTCTGGCTGACAGCTACACAGACAAAGAGAATATTTATACTCTATTGAAATGAGAAGTTAGTGATTTTTTTTTATAAGAACATGAATACACTGTAATTTTTGCTTTTTCTTTATCCTGCAGAGTCAGCCTGGAAATGTTCACAAAAATTCAAAATTGAAAATATTGTGCTTCCTCATCCAAGATATTCGAGAATTTAAGGATGACTTAGAGGTACCTACACACCTGGTCTCTGGTTGCCTTTAAAGCATTGACACTGTCTGTCACTAATCTTTACCAAAGTGGTGTGTGTGTGTGTGTGTGTGTGTGTGTGTGTGTATGTATGTGTGCGTGTGTTGTGTATGCCTGTGTGTAAGCCACATGTGTGTAGTTACACATGTATTTGTTATGGGAAAATAGTATTCACCCATAACTGAAGTCAAAGAAATGTTTGGAAAGCCCTAAGAACTAGATAAGTAGAATATCAGAACCTGGGGATTTAAATACCTTATCCAGATGTTCCTTTCATCTTGCCTTCTTTATATTGAAAAAAAGCCACTGAGCATAAAGAAGCAAGACACATTTTCCCTGATATTACTAGGATGAGACAACAGAAAAAAATACCTTCCCAGCATCATACAATTCAGCAGTAAGTACTGATATATTCCTTCTATTAAGATATTCCTGTCTAATAACAGCATGTGTGCATGTGTGTGGGGGGGGGTGTGTGCATGTTTGTGGAGAACACCTGCTTCATTAGTCTTAGCTAAATGCAAATTTGGTTTGAACCACTACCCAGGACTGGGCAGCAATAAGAAAATGAATTTCTTAAGCTGAATCTCAGCACCACATTTTAGGTGAGGACACAACACTAGTTTTTTTTTACTTTGGAGTGTTTTGGTCATCAGTCAATTTTTATTTTAAATAAAAGTATATTGACAGCAGTGCTCTGAA
Source organism: Peromyscus eremicus (assembly GCF_949786415.1). NCBI lineage: Eukaryota > Metazoa > Chordata > Mammalia > Rodentia > Cricetidae > Peromyscus > Peromyscus eremicus. The sequence continues at coordinate 88,840,588 of NC_081418.1, forward strand.
CTGTCATCTGTTGGGGAATGTCAGGCTCTGGGATGGGCTTGTTCTCTCAAGGAAAGAGCCATTCTGCAATCCATCAAAGAGTCACTCTTTCTATACATATTTAAAACCCATTCTTCACGAGAAATGGTGGGGTTGCAGAATCGTTTTCACAGTGCAAGGCAAGATATTAATGGTTCCTGTCACCTTTCCATGAGTCAACTATAGAAGACATCATGAATCAAACAAAGAATCAGAATTGAAACAAAAATTCAAGACAGGCACAAGGGCAGTAAAGCTAGACAATTTTATTTTTTATTTTCTGAAACCCCATTAATTAGTTAGGACATAGATAGTCTAAACTCCAAAACACTAGTATTATTCTGTATTCATTGAAATGTTATTCTTAAATGAGTAGAAATAATATTTTCAATCAATATTTTTTTATGATGCAACAAATTATTCATGTTAGCATGAATGAGGATCAACACATTCAAGTAACTCTGTTACTTAAATAAAAATAATTGAAATTTACCTTGAATGCTAACATGCTGTGAAGAATACCTGACTTATTATTTTATTTAATAAAGTTATTTATTTATTTATTTTATATCCCAGCCCCAGTTTCCTCTTCCTCTTTTCCTCCCATCCCTTCTCCTCCAAACCCCCCACCTCTGTTCCCATCACCTAATCCATTCCACCTCCATTTCTGTTTAGGAAAGGTCAAGTCTACCATGAGTATCAACAAAACATGGAATACCAAGTTGAAGTAAGACTAAGCACCTCCCCATGTATTAAGACTGGGCAAGGCAACCCAATATGAGGAGTAGGCTCTGAAAAGCTAGCAAAGGAGTATGAGACAGCCTATATTCCCACTGTTAGGAGTCTCGCAAGAGAATCAAGCTACACAACTATAATATATATGCAGAGTGCCTAGGTCAGGGTCATACAGGTTCCCTGGTTATTGATTCAGTCTCTGTGAACCTCTATGTGTAGTTGGAAGTTGTCCTGTGTCCCACCTGTTTGCAGCCACTAAGACCCAAATAAACACACAGAGGCTTATATTAATTATGCACTGTATGACCATTAGCTCAACCTTATTACTGACTAGCTCTTCCACTTAAATTTACCCATAATTCTTATTTATGTTTAGCCACTTGGCTTGGTATCTTTTCTCAGTTATGCCTTGCTATCTTGCTTCCTCTATGTCTGGCTGATGACTCCTGACTCAGTCCTTCCTCTTCCTAGAATTCTCCTTGTCTGCTTATCTCACTTGTACTTCCTGCCTAGATACTGGCCAATCAGCATTTTATTTATCAATCAATCAGAACAACACACATTTACAGCATACAGAATGACATTCCACAGCACCTGTGAGCCCAGGTAAGTTGATTCTGTGAGTTTTCTTATGTATACTTGACCCTTCTGGCTTCTACAATCCTTTCTCCCCCTCTTCTGCAGGATTCCCCAAATGCCATCTAATGTTTGTTTGCTTTGGGTCTGCATCTGTTTCCATCAGTTGCTGGATGGAGACTCTCTGATGGCAATTGGGCTAGGCACCAATGTGATCACAGGCAATGGCAAGTTAAAGTTAAGTATCTGCTTTTGCTAGGAGTCTAATCTGGGGTCTACAAGGATGCCTGGGAGATTCCTTTGCACCAGGTTTTACCTGACACTGAAATGTGCCCCCCTTGCCACTTTCTAGTCGTCTCTTTCAGTACTCTCTCCCTCTGTTTTCTTCCATTTTGGCTAAGATCAAGTATAGTAAAAATAATATTTATAATTTAGAATAGTCCAGTCTTCAAGGAAGTAAAATTCACACATACAATTGAACAGAAGTTTTAATATATATATATGTGTGTGTGTGTGTGTGTGTGTGTGTGTGTGTGTGTGTGTATAGGTATACATATATATATATATACATATGTATATATGTAACAACAATAATTGAAAAGAAAGGAGACCATGATTTTTTTTTAAGTGAGCAAGGAATTGTATATGGCAGGGCTTAAAGGGAGGAAAGAGAAAGGAAAAACAATTTAACCATATTATAATCTCAAAAAATAAAAGATAATTTTAAAAAATATAACAATCATTGGTGCAAATGGGACAGTGACCCACATCCCCTCTATTACCATCATCTCTGTGGCAACATCTGAGACTTAGAGAGCTACAGTCTCTCAAGTGACACTCAGGCATTTTTTAAAACATCCAGTGTGCAGAATCTAATTTTCACTATTTTAAGTAAAGTACAATATTTCTCACATTTAAGGATTAAAGGGGTCAAAAGAACATTATATCACAGGCCTTGACTACCTGACCATGAGAAATGTATTATTGACCCAGTCCATTCCCATGGACCAGGGTTATATACTTTAGCCTATACCTGCTAAGCAGTTTTGTGTGTCAGAATTCCAATCAGTTCTTTAAGCCTATGAAGTACTCAATTGATTGTAGATACTGTTATTACTTATATGTTCTACTTCATGCAACCCAGTATATGGAGATATTTTGAAAACTTCCAATAATGTTCTGACCCCTCTCCCTCTTTTAGCTATTGACTTTAGAATACTCTAATATTATCATGAACACCAAAATCAGGTCAATATTGTCATAGTACTCAAATACCCTCAAAATACTGTATAATGTTCAGGAGAATTCCTCTGATGTGATGAAAAACTATTCACACAAAGATGGTTTTCATTTCCCCAAGAAATAAATAAATACTCTTGAAAATAACTTACTAAGATATTATACACAGCAAAATCTGTGTCTCACACTAATACAGGCTTATCTGTGTTTTCATCTGGAACTCTCAGTAGCCCAGTGTACATTGTGTATTTATGGATTTCAGGGTAGAAAGAAAAGAAAAGCTGGCCAACCAGATTATCTCTCTCAGAGCTTCATCTAAATAGTGACATACATCAACTTTTATGCCAAATCTAACATTAAAAGAATAGGGATAAATAACCTTTGAGTAGATTGATATCACGAGAAGAATTATTTAGACAGTTAATGGCTGCAATCTATTAAAATGACTAACTATTATTTTAATACAATAAAACAAAAAAGAACATACTTGAAAAGATTTTGAATGAAAAATATTTTTGAAGCATTTTTAAAATTTATGATTTTTATTTGTGTGTTAGTTTATGTGTAACAGGTGCCTGCATGGCCAGAGACCTTTAGATCTCATGGAATTGGAGTTAGAGATAATTGTGGACCACCATGTGGCTACTGAGATGGAACCCTTAGTCCACTGAAAGATCAGGAACAACTAGCTATCTCTCTATTGTTTCTTTGAAAACCATGAACTGGGCTGGGAATGGAGCTCAGTTAGTAGAGCACATGCATAGCATACACAGAATTCTTTGTTCTGTCCCAGGACCACAAAAAATCCAGAACTGTGATGCACATCTGCAATCAGGAGTCTTTGGATACATAGGTAGTTGCAAGCTAGCCTAGACATAAGACGATGTTTTTGTTGTTATTTGTTTTGTTTTGTTATGAAAACCACTGAAAATGATCTAAAAAAAGAAGTAATGATTACTTTATTGTTTATAAAACTTGAAGAGACATTCATGCACTTTTTAAAAATCATTTGGCATGGCATTTGATCCAATGACTGGGTTTGTTCTTGTAGTCTATGTTGGCTTTTTTCCTCTTAGATGTGTGTGTGTGTGTGTGTGTGTGTGTGTGTGTGTGTGTGTGTGTATGTTTTAGTTAGGGTTGCTTTTGCTGTGATGAACATTACCAAAAGCAGCTTGAGGAGGAAAGAGTTTATTTCACTTCCAGTTAGTTCATCATTAAAAGCAGTGAGGATAGGAATTCACACAGGGTGGGAACCAAAAGGCCAGAGCTGATGCAGAGGCCATGGAGGGATGCTGCTTACTGGCTTGCTTCTCATGGCTTGCTCAGTGTGCCTTCTTATAGAACCCAGGACCACCTGCCCAGGGGTGGCCCCACCCACAATTGGCTCCACTTTCCCACATCAATCACTGATTAAGAAAATGCCCTACAGGCTTGCATCTTACTGAGGCATTTTCTCAATTAAGACCCCCCTCTTCTCCAATGACTCTAGCTTGTGTCAAGTTGACATAAATTTAGCCAGCGCAGTGTGTGTGTGTGTGTGTGTGTGTGTGTGTGTGTGTGTGTGTGTGTGTGCGTGTGTGCGTGTATTCTGTGTTATCCATATACTCACAGAGCTAGAAGGAGTCAGATCCCTTGGAGTTGGAGTTACAGGCAATTTTCAGCCATCTGACTTGGATTCAGGTGTTGGGAACCAAACTTGGGTCCTCTGGAAGAATAATAAAAGCTCTTAATTGATGAGCCATCTCTTGGGACCCTGGATTGGCTTTTGAAATAGAAATTGGTTATTTGTTAATATTCTACTCCACATGAAAGGCCAATAAGTGAGGCTCTACAAGAAAACAATTGAAAACAACAAGAGAAATGACCGTAGCTATATATAATTTAAGGGAGAGTTATATAAATCTACTAAAGAAGAGTTTTAATGACAGTACCTATAAAAGAAAATAGAAAATGTGTTCAAATGATAATTTAAGAAACTTGACTCTCTAAATTTTCTTCATAATCAAAGTTGATCACAAAGTATTGGAATATTAGGGAAAGTCACTTTCCCTTGAGGATAAAGCCACTGATAAGCTACCCACAATCCCAGTAGATGGCCACATTCCCATGTTCATATGGGCAGTACTAACTGCACCCAAAAAGTTAACAATGACAAAAAGAAAACCCACAAAGCACATGAAGTTGAGAGGGGAATGTTAATGTAGTTCAAAGGAGGTAGTAGATGAATATGATCAAAACACATTGTGTACATGTACATATGTATGTATGTATGTGTATGTATAATATATATATATTTATATATATATACATATATATATTTATATATATGAACCTTCTGAAGAAAAAATACTATTAAAAAAGAGAAAGGCTGTCTTAATAAGTGAAAGTCTTCATTTGCCAAAGAGACAACCTACTACCTTCCCTCTTTCCATCACCCTCTGTGTAACCTCCGCTCAATGGCTTACATCACTCCCACTGATATCTTTTTCAGAAGTACCATAGGTTTGGGTCTCAGTGTACACTGTTCACAAAGACAATGAGGAGTGGTGACTAGACTTCCACAGTATGAGAGCAGATAGGACCATGCCCATGTATTGTAAACATCAGACAAATAAATGAGGAATGTCATGGCCTGGAAAAAGGACTCACTGGTCAAGAGCACTTGTAGAGGTTCTGAGTTCTGTTCCCAGCACCCATGTGGTAGCTTATGGCTGCCTGTAACTAGTTCTTAGGGGTCTGAGAAGCTTTTTTTTTTTTTTGCTTCCACAGGCATAAGGTATGCCCATTGTATCCATGGATGTATGCAGATACTCATACATACACAGAAAAAAAAATAGGTAGGAAGGTAAGTAGGGAGAGAAAGAGAGAGAGAGAGAGAGAGAGAGAGAGAGAGAGAGAGAGAGAGAGATAAGGTGATACCACAAGGAAATCAAAAGTCTTGCTTGTAGAATATCACTTACTTATTTTAAAGTCCCATTACTGATAAAATCCAAGGTTCCCAGAGCAAGGGAAAATACAGTAATTCTGTGGGATGGTCTGTATGTCAAATTGCTCTGATTGGTCAATAAATAAAACACTGATTGGCCAGTGGCTATGCAGGAAGTATAGGCGGGACTAACAGAGAGGAGAAAAGAAAGAACAGGAAGGCAGAAGGAGACACTGCCAGCCGCCCCTGCCATGACAAGAAGCATGTGAAGATGCCAGTAAGCCACAAGCCATGTGGCAAGGTATAGATTTATAGAAATGGATTAATTTAAGATATAAGAACAGTTAGCAAGAAGCCTGCCATGGCCATACAGTTTGTAAGCAATGTAAGTCTCTGTGTTTACTTGGTTGGGTCTGAGTGGCTGTGGGACTGACGGGTGACAGAGATTTGTCCTTACTGTGAGCAAGACAGGAAAACTCTAGCTACAAGTAATATTGTCTCAGTTGATCACCTTTTAAAAAGTACACCTTCTATTTGTAAAAGGTCCAGTGGCAGGATAATGGATAAATAACTTCATCAACTGAAAACAATTTTAGCCAGTTCTTTTCTAAAACCTTATTTGGCTATAATATTGATAATACCATTATCTTCTCACAGCTCAAGCAGAACACATAGATTTAATCGTTGATTTCTGACACTGTGTGGTAATTGCCAACAATTCCCAACACACACACACACACACACACACACACACACACACACACACACAATTTATCAAAAATTAGTTGAGTTCAACCTTTCCAGTATGTCTGGAATCTAACACTTTAGCATCATTTTCTTGTCATGGCACTTGCATATCACTATTATCTTTTGCAAGGATGACTGCTGACCTTGGCTTCCTGTAGCATGAATCTTAAAAGTTCTTATTAATGAAAATAAAACCCGGAGCCAGGTATTGGGGTGAACGCTGGAAGATCAGAGAAGCAGAACAAGGCACAGCTACCTCACCTTGCCAATTCCTCAGCTGATCCTATTTCCTCAGACTGGAAGCCTCTGTGTTCTCATTCAGAATGAATCTCCCCTGAACAGCTGCTCAAAAGCCTAAAAGCTTAATCAGCTCTAGTTCCTGGTCCTCATGCTTTATATACCTTTCTGCTTCCTGCCATCACTTCCTGGGATTAAAGGTATGAGTCACCATGCCTGGCTCTTTCCAGTGTGGCTTTAAACTCACAGAAATCTGCATGAATTTCTGCCTCCCAAGTGATAGGGTTAAAGGCGTGTGTGCCACCATTTTCTGGCCTCTATATCTAGTGGCTGTTCTGTTCTCTGACCCCAGATAAGTTTATTAGAGTGCACAATATTTTGGGGAACACAATATCACCACAACTTCCATTTTAGCAATTCTCTATTGTGATCAGTTGACAGCAAGGGATGATTATGTTCACAAATGAAGATCAGTTCATCCAGCCTTACATTTTAGCAAAACACTTTTACAAAGTCTCAAGCTAGTTATAAAACTATCCTTCCCCTGGTTCTCATCTAACCCTTGACTACAGTCCAACATCATTTATGTCATTTCTGTTTCTATAATACATGTATTACCTTTCCTAAGTCTTGGTAATTGAAATTTCTGTCCCTTCGTCCCAGTGTACTCCGTACAGTGAGCTTCTTTTCATCTGCAGAAATCTGTTCAAGGTTACCTCCTCAGCAGACCACCCTGCAATGTTGCTATCCAAGTGGATTTCTCTTCATTCTCTGTTCTCTCACCATTCTTCCTGTTTCCTATATGTGAGTGTCAGAATTAGGAGCAATCTGATTTATTACCAGGTCTGGAGAGAGACGAAGCAATCTGTAAAATGCTTGCTGTGTCAGCATAAGGACCTGAATTTGATTTCCAGCACCCATGGAAAAAAAAAAAACCTAGCCCTGTGGTGCTCCTCCAATTTTTTAGCTGGGGAGAGGAAGATAAGGTAGTCTCTGGAGCTTGATGGCCCATCGTTCCAGCTGAATCAGTGTGCTCTAGGTACAGTGAAAGACTCAAACTCTCTGAATGAAATGGAAAGTGAAGCATTATTGAGGGAGACACTAATGTTGACCTCTGGGCAAGCTAAACACACACACGCACATACACACACACACACTTAACAAACACACACACACACACACACACACACACACACACACACACACACATTTTATTATCTGCATATTTCCTCTGACCAAATAGAGCAGAAACTGTATCTGATCAGTTCCCAATGTCTTCATTATAGCACAGACCTTGCTACAGGTAAGTATTCAATGACTGTGGAACAAACTAATCTATGCCTGAAAAGGTAATAGGAACAGAGACCACTGAGCTTCTCAAAAGAATAGGAGAACAGAATTGAGAGTCAGAAAACTAAGAAAAGGAATCCTAGCAAAGCCCTCATTTTGCTGATCTTTGACATCATAGTCCATAAGCCTTTGTGTGTAGAGCCAGTGAATGCGGCAGGAAGAGAAGAATGGAGACATCTGATACGATGCACCAGAAAAAAAAAAAATCCTCTATCTGCCTCTAGAAACAACAAATGTCTGCTAAGATCCCATTTGTTCCTGATACACTCTCAGGAGCTCACCTCATTCTGAGCTAAGGAAAAACATCAGAAGCAATACAAAATTTTAAGACGCGTTTAGCATAGGATTGTTTGAGTGACCTGATCGCAGCAGTGTTTTCACACAGTGAATAACATTACCTTGCTCTGTGCACCAAAGACATGAATCAGTATGCACACAGAGTTGAGAAGTCAACTTTGGACTAGACAGCTACTGTTATCCAAGTTATCTAACGCTTCCCTTTCCTTACTCTTACTATCATGAACTCATTATATACTCTTCCTCCACAAACACTGAGAACACTGTCATCTCTTGATCCATATCAATAGTATAGATCACTTTTATAATATATAACACAGCTCATATATATATATATACATATTATATAAATATAACATATAACTCACTTTTCCTGAGTGCTGCCTGCCTGCAATGTATTACTGTCCCTGCATTCCATATATTAACCCAATCAATCTACATGACAACACTGAGCCTAGTACACATCATCTCCACTTCCTACTTGAGATAAAGGATTTACATCCATCAGATGTTGTAGACACTGCTTCACATGGCACTCTTGGTGACAGAAATAGGATCTGCACACTGGCAGCTTCATAGATTTTCTTTCCCTGAAGCTTGATGACAGCCACAGCTCAGTCTTCTGTGGTACAGGGTGTTGGAAGCCCACCTAGAAATTCTGTATAATTTTACCTGAATCAGTTTGAACTCCTCTCCCTCCTTTTCAAAGTCCAGCTATGTTATGTTGTATAGGCACCTACGGGCAAAGAATCAAATCTATTTGTTTAGACTCTGAGGTTAAAATTGAAGACCCTCTCCTTGTGTCAGCTTCAGATGTTACCAACCCATGTGGTAACAGCTGGTCCAGTGGTACAAGCATTACTGGGAGCTACAAATGTGGGCCTTTACTACTGCACCAAGTGGAGGCAATGCTGAAGACCTGAACCCCAAAGGAGTACAATATGTGCATCTCTGATGATTCAGTAGAGCTAGAATGGGCCCATAATTACACTATCGTGAGGCCATATATGTAGCTGGAGAATTTTTCTCCAGCTCCCACCACCAAGTCCCGCCAGTCCCAGAGCCCACTTATAAAATAAACACACAGACTCTTACATTATTTAAACTGCTTGGCCATTAGCTCAGGCCTATCATTGTCTAGCTCTCACTCTTAAATTCAGCCCATTTCTATTAATCTTTACTTCGCCACATGGCTTGTGGCTTACCGGTACTTTACATCTTCCTTGTCTTGGCGGTGGCTCCAGCCAGTCTCTCTTTCCTTCCTCCTTCCTCAATTCTCCTCTCTCCTTGTCCCGCCTATACTTCCTGCCTGGTCACTGGCCAATCAGTGCTTTATTTATATAGAGTGATATCCACAGCACATATATATAAGGAAAATGAGGAGTTCCTTCCTAGAAATTAGTAATAATTTTTCTGAGGATAAAACTCAATGGTTTAACACGTGCCTGGTATGTACAAAGTACTGCATTTACCTGAAGCACTGCAGATAAATAGTACATAAATACATGCATGCATGTGTAAGAATTTTATCCCAACAGCAAAACTTTAGCTTGCTGTCTCACCCTGTGACCTTGTGCTACCTTAAAATTATTCCTTCTGTGATGAAAAGTCCTGAGATAAATTGTTCTGATTGACTTTTTTTCCCCATGAACTGTTTGTCATATCCTGTTTTTAGCACCCAGCTCCACAGGCTTCTCCTTGTGTGTCTGAAAAGGAAGTTCATGGTCAGCTTTGTCTCTCCCTGGGCTCTTCTCTTTCCTGTCTGCAGCATCATCCCTGTGGTCTGTCAACAATCATCAATCACACATTCTGAAATGTATCTTCAGCAGAGAGAAAGGAAGAAAGTGGGGAGTAAATGAGGGAGGGAGAGAGAAGGAAAGGGAGGGGGAGATTTTCTCTTTAAGTATTTGAAAAGGAAATACGTCCCAGTCTAGAAAATGAGATTATCCATGACAGGAAAGAAACTCTAGAAAAAGAGACATTGTTTACTTGACGTGAAGATGACAGACCTGCAAATTTCTGATGACTTCATTAAATACCTGCATGCATGTGTAAGAACTTTATCCCAACAAATTTTCAAAGGAATAAGAATGGGAAATAATCGGAAATTCGCGGAAACCTTTGGCTTCTCTGAAGTCATCCATGTTCCTCTACTGTCCTCGCCGCTGCAGCTGCTTCCCTCAGGACAAACTCAGAATGTCTGCCACTGAGAGTTGTGTCTGATGTTTGGAGTGAATGACATGTCCCTTCCATTGTAGCACAATACATACATGGAGAAGTGATAATCCACATTTGTTGAATGGTACTAAAGCCAGGCTTCACTGGAATTGTTTCAGTTCCCATAACTGCTTATATTAGAGGATAGAAAGGCATGAGAAGGTGGCACAGGTGTCATGGGTAGGGGAGTAGTCTAATGTCTTACTAACCACACATAATACTGTGTATCTTTCTTAGCACAGTGTAGGGGCAGCATATGATCTCTAAATATAGAATCCACACCTGTTGTAACTGGCAACTGGCATCTAACTACTTTCATTTTGTAATATGTGTGAGCCCATTATAATGTAATAAAGGCCTGCCCAGATTTTGAAAGGTCATTTTAAAGATTTCTATAACCTCAGATTAATTATTTCAAAGCAAAAGAAAATTAAGATAAGTTATCTAGTGAATGTCTGTTTTCTTTTTTTCGCACACAGAAAGTCAAGGCAGGGTCAAGATGTAGCTTTGGAGGATGGCTTGACCGAGACTGTGAATGTACAAAGTCAAAAGCACTGATCACCAGAGAGATGGAACCTCGGGCATTAGCTGAAATGGCCTACAAACGTAGCTATCAATGTTGGTCCCAAATCTGATTCCACATTGTGGATGATCAGAGACACATGAAGAAGCCATTGGTCTATGACAAGTGGAAAATTAGGAGTGAAAATGTTTCACCACTGCACAACATGCTATATGCCAAGGTAAAGACCAAACCAAGATGATATAAAGATATATAAAGATATGACTTTAAAGATCCAAACCCAGACAATAAAAACAAATTTTCTTTATGAAATATCCTTTAGAAATAAGTTTATTTCTAGTGAAACATTTCTCTGTAAAATCTTCAATACTTGCTATGATGTAAATGCTAAAATGTCTTATGTCCAAAATATGTATGTTACAGGTGCACTGAGTTTGTTATACAATGATGTAACAAGTACTCTAAGGCCCTTGTTGGACTGAATGGGGACAGCAAAGGGACTGCCTTCCCCAAAAGTCCACCTTTCTCTTCATAAAAAGAGAGGAGAATATTAAAGAAATATAGAGATAGCAAATAAATATTTATATTTTAAAGGGGGCTGTAGAGAAGGCTCATTGACTGAGAGAACTTGCTCCTCTTGCAAAGGACCCAAGTTTTTGGATATATGCACCTGCATTATGACTTACAACTCTGTAATTCTAGCTTGTAAGAATCCTACTTTGACTTCTGGCACCAGGCACTCATATGCATGTACACATATATACATGCAAACACACATATTCGTGCAAAAAATGGTTTTTAAGTATACATGTTTTTTTTCATAAAATATATTCTGATTACAATTTCCCCTCCCTTAACTCCTCCCAGATCCTCTGCACCATACCCTTCCTTGCTGTTTCTTTCATTAGGAAACAAAGTAAAACAGACTGATCCTTTAACAATCCTAGAAACCCCTTCATTTGATATCTGATGCAAAAGAGTTGAGGGCCTGGAAAGATAGCTCAGCAGTTAAGGATGCTTATTGCTCTTAAAGAGGATACAAATTTGGTTCCCAGCCCTCAGCATTAAGCATAACACAACTGTCGGTAACTACAGCTCCAGTGGATCCAAGATCTCTGGGCTCAGGGGACACATATACTCTTGTGTGCTCTTGCATGCACACACACACACTCACACACACACACACACACACACAATTTAAAATAAAATAAATTCTTTCTTAAAGAAGAGATCATATAAATAGTAACAAAATATGTTAAATGTCTTATTGCCATTTTCACAGAATTCAAAATCACTTTGAGGCCTACAGAGAAAGTTCTTGTTTGGATGACTAATGTGTTACCCAGAAAACCTGGACTTCTTGGAATTCTCAATAAAAATGTCAAAGCTTTTAGAAATGTCTTTCAAGTGCATAATCTCTACCATCAACTAGAGGTACGTTTGCAATTGTGTTGAGTTTGCTCTCACCTTGGCTATGGGAGAGTATGAATGCGGAGGCCAAACTATTATCCTTTCAAAAGAGGAAAGCATTGGGAGAGAAAATTGCAAGGGTCCACTTGATGAAATTCCCTAAGCAATTGCTTTGGCTGGTGTAAACAATGATTATCACATTTCAAAGACTGGAATTTGTTTTAACTTTTAGTTTAAATTTATTTAAAATGTAATGTTCAATATTTACATTACCCATGTTTCTAACTCATGAGAAGACAAATGTTGACATGTGAAACATGCAGATTCTCTTGAACAATCACAGAGTCATGCAGGGAACCTGAGGGTGAAAAGATGCTGCCAGATGACCCAGTCATTGGCAGCTTACTAATGAGCTAAGGAAAATAAGAAAGGCCCATGGGTCAATCCTACCTCTCCCCAAATAAAATCATTGTGAAATGTAGCATAAAGGGAAATTTAGAAAAAGATCTGTGACAGGGAGAGGCAGGTGTTCATTTGCCTCTGAAAAGAACCACCTACACCTGGATAAGCACCAAGAACTCTAATCTGAGATAGAAAGAATTATCATCATATGCTCTGTAGTTAAGCAAATCATGTAATAGTAAACTATTATCTTGCATGCTATTGCAATTTATTGGATTGAAGTAGCCTAACTTCATAAGCTTTTAGTGTCCTGCTTTTGTTGAGTTCATAAGTTTAGTGTATGTGTGTGTGTGTGTGTGTGTGTGTGTGTGTGTGTGTGTGTGTGTGTATGCATGTCTGTGCAGATGCCTGTGAAGTCCAGAGGCATTGGCTGTCCCTGGAGCTAGATTTATAGGTGACTGTGGGCTGCCTGACCTGGGAGCTGGCAACTTAGCTAGTATCTTGTGAGAAAGCAGTATGTGCTCTTACCTTCCTAACAATCTCTCCAGGAGCTATGTCCAGTTTTTTACATGGTTTCTGGGTAACTGTTTTCAGGTCTACCTGCTCATGTTGTAAACTGTTTACTGACTGAGCCATGTACACCTGATTGTTGTTTATTTAGTCAGGCTTGTTTACTATCTTAACAGAGCTGTGAGCCTTCATTGAATTGTTACAGAGGAAGGAAGACCTAGGCAATAATTTTAGTGTGCTGTTACAGTTTGAATACTCAAAAATATTATCCTTGGAAGCACTGAAGTAGCAGATTTCACACACTGAGGTCCAGAAAACTGATAATTTGCAAGGTCAAAGACTGACGGCAGCTGAGCTCTCAAATCAATAGACATTGTCTCTCTTGGCTTTTGCTACTGAACAGAGCTTCATGATAAAGGTCATCTTCAAGTTTCAATTATTTAATGTTTCAGTATGGTCAGAAAAACATTGGCCTCTTCAATCATCAACTTACCTTTTAGACAAATCAGGGGAAAAATGAAGCAAACAAATAAAGACAAGCAATCAAATGTCACTACAGAAAACATTATCCAAGTCCAGTTAGCTAACAGCGCTCTCAATTTGCTAGTGAATGTATTTTCTAAGCTTTTTCTTCAAGTGACAAACCTCCCTCATCACCAGTTGCTGCTTTTGAGTTTGCAATTTTGCTGTCAATTTCAATTTTGCTTGTATTTCAGTGAAAACAAAAACATACCAAAATAGGTTATCTGAAATAGGGCAGAAATAGAACAGAGAAATGGCATAAACCTTCCATTTAAACATCATAAAAACACAAGCATTCATTCTCTGAATGAGTGACTAAGAGACTCAGAGGATCAAAAGAGTGCAGTCTGAATGTTTCACTACTTCAGCTGTTCCCAGGGATCTTCCTACAATGCTTTTTTGGAGGGGGGGGCGGCAAGCACATGAGTTTCTGGAATGAAATGAAATGGTTATGTGTGGCAGGTTGATTCTGTGTGCAGGCTACAGACATGAAGTTTGGAGACATGTGCACTGAAGTTAATGATATTAACATTATCTAAGTGAAGTAGAATAAAATAATGACTGACCCTCCAAACACCTGCATCCCAAAGTGGCATTTCTGAACATGCTGCCTTTCTATGGCAAAAAGAGTTTTGTGGACATGTTCAAAGTTATAAGCATGGAGATGGATAGATGGCTCAGGACTATTGGTATAGGCACAGTCTGATTTTAGGACTCATTAAAAGTGAAGGGCTTTCTCTGGCTGGAAATTGGGAGGAAAATGAAGATATCCAGAGCATAAAGGATCAGAGTATCCACTAGCTAAGGAAAGACCCATGAACCTTCAGCCAGCTGGGAAATGAGGGCTTCAGTGCTCAGCCATACAGAAATTAATTCTGCCAACCACCTGTAGGAGACTGGGCTCAAGGTTTCTGCACAGGTGCCAGGAAGAGAAGGCAAGACCTTGACTTTGAATCAGAGAAATCAGTTGAAACCACTAGGATTTTGACAAAGAACAGTCAGATATATATTTTTCAAAAGAAAGCTTCTCTGACAGAGGCTGAGAGTAGTGTTGGGCTATGGGCATAAAAGTAAAGGTTCAGAAGACAGTTTGACATGTCTGTTTAGCAAAACAACAGTAGCAGCATCCGCCCTATGGCCTCTGGCCTGCCTTGACCACTTGAACATTGCCCTAATTTCATTGAACCTTTTGTCCTTTTCCTTCTCATTAGTTTGAAGATTATGTACTTTATTTCTATTATTTTGTTACTTTGCAGCTTTGGATCTAAAAGAATTTAACTTTCCTCTTCACATCAATCTTTTTATTGTTCTGGTACCACCATTGGTTTTATATTTCTTCTCCCTCTTCTTTTGCTTTCACATATGTAAGGTCTGTAGACACCATCAGCTCTGCTTGTGTGACATCCATGTTACGGATTTCATTTTTGTTGCTTTTGATCTGTATATTCTAAAGCAAGTATCATTTTTGTTTGAGACAAGTAAGTTTGTTCACAGTGACTCGTACGTTGCCTGCTTTGTCCATCATTCACTACTGCTTCTCCAGCAACTCACCTGGGGTTACTTGTCATCTGAACCACATCCTTAAAACTTCAATAGAAAACATTGGTTGATTGAGCACTGTGTTTGCTTCTCTGGAAAGGTATTTATATTACTGTCATTAACAAAAGAGTCTTTTGGCAGATAATTCTAGATTGACAAGAGAATTTTCTTGATGTATTAACAACATCATTCTTGGTTATCTGATTCCTATAATTCATGTTAAGCAGAAAACACTGTAAATTTTGCACTTTTGAGGTTATCTGTCTGCTTTGCTAGTTTTAAATATTTTTTTTTACTTTTTAGACTACGTATAATTATATTTCTTGTACAGTTATTTTTATTTGTCTTAATTGAGAGTTTCTTTCCTGAATCCATGAAGTTGATATATTTTGTAAATTCATAGAATTTCTTGCTATGTGGGGATGGGATAATAGCTCAGTAGATAAAATGTTTGCTATGCAAGCATGTAGACAGGTTCAGATACTGAAGAGCCACATAAAAGTTGTGTATGGCAACATAAGTCTTTACCCACAATGCCAGAGGATAGAGCAGCAAATCCCAGGATACCACAGCAGGTACCAGTCAGTCTAGCTGAAATGACAAGTTCCAGGTTCAGTGAGAGACCCACTATTATTACTAATGATAATAATAATAATAAATAGTGAAAAAGCAGCTGAGGAAGGCATTCATAGTCAACCTCTGACTTCCACATGATGCTGCAAGGGAAAACTGATCTGTAATTAGAGTTTTCCTGTCCTAAGTGCCCAGTCCCAAATAACTGACTTAGAGGCTGAATATAAGTTATAAACGCTTGGCTAGTAGCTCAGGCATGTTACTAGCTAACTCTTACACTTAAATTAACCCATATTTCTATTTATGCTTTTCCACATGGCTCATGGCTTATTACCTTATTTTTACATGTTCTGCTTGCTTAGCAGCTGGCTGGTGTCTCCTGACTCTGTTCTTCCCATCATTCTCAGTTTGGCTTTCTGACCTAACTTCCAACCCAGCTATCAGCCTGTCAATTTATTATGAACAATGATCATAATACACAGCATTTCCCCCTTTTGTCTAATTAAAAAGTGCAGTTTTAACTTTAGTATAGTAAAACTATGTACAACAAAAAGTTATTAAATAAGAATTATAATAACAATATCTAATCCATTTGCATTTGACAAATAGAAAATAATTATTTATCTTATCTTGCTGAATCTGAGGTTTTGTATCTAATTTACTTTCTATTATAACTAAGGAAAATTATAATTATAACTATTTAGCCTTCAACTCCCTCAAAGTCCCCAGAAGGGTGAAATGTTACCTAATGACAGGGACATCAGGCTGCCAACACAGTTAACCAAAGTTCCTTTGTAATATTGGGGCATCCAACTCTGGCCTATAGGCCTAGCATATCTGACAGACTTTCCTGAGAAGCAGGGAATTTTGAAGACCTGTCCTACCTTATCTTGGCAAAGTTTGGCAGTCACCTTTTTTGTATCCTACTGGTCCAGTTTGAGTAGTAACTGTCAGCAATTGAGGCAAGGACAGTTTCTTTGCCCACATGAATAGCTTTTGATATAAAGAAAACAAACTCTACACGGAGTTTCTTTTATGCCCATCATCCTCTCTAAAGTGCATTGATGCTACCAGGCACAGACGTGTCTCACTGTCATGAAAAGTCTAAGTTATTAAAGCATTTTAATTGCCATATTCTGTAGGTTTTTGAAGTGTTTGAATATTACTTATTTATATATCTTTGTATACTTAGAAAAACTAACAAACATGACTATAAGTTTGACTATTATAAATGACTATTAATCTGTATTTTTTAATTATAAAACACAATACTTTAAACAAGAGTAGAAATATACAAACAGTATAACAAAATTAACTTGGAATTTATGTCAATAAACTAAAATCCATAGCTATGTAAAATATTTTGAGAATAACTGTTGTTTTTTGGGTTAAAGTAGGTTCAATAATCTACCACTTCCCCCCATCATTTCTATATCATATCATCCTTTCTTTTAGAAAGCAATCTCTGAATTTAATTTCTTGTTTTGTCTTTTTTTTTTATTATGACCAATAACAATTTGTAACAACACCCCTTAAATGAAAACAAACATTTAGGACCAGTATTTTGGGAATGTGGGCATAGTTTTCTAAACTACTTCCTGCTGATTGAGAGCACAGATAATCTTTGGGGGACCCTGTGAAAAATCAGTATATTTGTTAAGTCTTGGCTAGAGTATTTTGTGAGGCTGGATAACTCAGTCAGCAGCCTTGAACCTGTTTTGGATGCTGGATAATCTGGGCCATTTTTATTGGTGTCTGGTCCCCTTGCTCTGAAAATACATAAACTTTAAAAGGTAACATACATATCTATATTAGTATAAGTATACACTGTGAATTGTACACAAAACAGCCAAACATGTTTTTGTTGTTTGTTTGTTTGTTTGTTTTATGTTTGAGCAGGTAAAATATACATCACATATCTTGGAGTTCTTTTAGGTTTACTTCTTTATGGCTGTAGCCTGCATTTCAGGGGGTCTTCCTCAATCAAACCCAATTTTCTTTAGCCTGGAATGAATCCACAGCTTCTCATTTCCCACAGAAACAAAAGCGTAACCTCTCCCCCAAAGTAATGTATCTTTTGACTTAAATTTTGAAGTCAAGATATCTTTAAATATATAGGTTGGTTGAATACAGCAGTTTTCATAATCCAGTGTCTCTTATCAGCCAAAAAATTAAAAGACAGCACAATAGCATACAGGATTCAGACTCTCTGTGTATTTTCCATCTTTATTTGCCTTATTTCTTTTATATTGCTTTGTTCTCTCTTAAGAACTTTATTTTATTATTTTAAAACTATATTTTTTAATGTGTGACTGTATGTGCTCTTTCTTTTTTCTCTCCCAAGTCTATGTACATTTTTAAATACACTGTAAACCATTTAGAGTTTTTTTTTATCTGAAATTGTCTTTACTGCACATCTCTATCTTTGTTGTTGTTGTTGTTGTTGTTGTTGTTGTTGTTGACCACATGAATCTTTAAACTGCTGTGCAACTTAAATCATGGCATGTTGGCAACTACTCAGTGGTGTCATGGACCTAGAAACTTCCTAGAGTTGGGGTGGTAAACATCAGTCCCAGAGCTGGTGGTAAATGTGCCTCTGCCATGAGACTAGCCTCTCAGTGAACCAAGGGGGAAGAGCCAGCTGCCAACATGCCACCAAGAAGCTGTGCTTGATTCCATTCTTGTGTGCTTGTATGTCTATCATCCTTTTTTAAGCTTTGTCAGGTTTTATGTGGCCACATGTTGGAATGATATATGTAATCAGATGTTTCCTGTACTGACTGCCCAGTCCCAAATAACTGACTCAGAGGCTGAATATAAGTTATAAATGCTCAGCTGATAGCTCAGGCTTGTTACTACCTAACACTTACAGTTAAATTAACCTATGTTTCTATTTATGCTTTTGCATGTGGCTCATGGCTTGTTACCTCATTTTTACACATCCTGCTTGGTTGGCAGCTGGCTGCTATCTCCTGACTCTGCCCTACTTCTTCCCATCATTCTCCATTTAGCTTTCCTACCTAACTTCCTACCCAGCTCCTGGCCTGTCAGCTTTTTATTAACAATGAGAATAATCTAAAGAACATGTGAATACACCTGTATAACACACACAAGCACACAGATTCCTGGTGTGATACATCTCCCCTACCTCCCAAGTTCATAGATAGAACCTCTAATTCTCACTGACATGGTGTGTAGAGAGGAAGAAATGTGAAAGGCAATTGGGTTTAGATGATGTCATGGAGATATGAGACACCATAGGGCCATGTTTTCTCTCTGTCCTTTATTTCTCTGTTTTTGTCTTTGTCTATCTACCCACCCTGTAAGAACACAGTGTGAAGTTAGCCATCTGAAAGCCAAGGGAGAACTTTCATCCCACATTAAATTTGTTGGCACCTTGATTTGGGCCATTCAACAACCAGAACTGTGAGGAACAAATGTCTAGTGTTTCAGTCATGTGAAAAGGTGAAATAATTCTCAATCATTTTTTCAAATAATTTACTATATTTTTCCCTTGACCCATTTATACCTTTTTTTT
This sequence comes from Peromyscus eremicus, assembly GCF_949786415.1. NCBI lineage: Eukaryota > Metazoa > Chordata > Mammalia > Rodentia > Cricetidae > Peromyscus > Peromyscus eremicus. The sequence continues at coordinate 88,859,947 of NC_081418.1, forward strand.
CTGTCAGACTGAGATGCTTTCTAATTTTTATCAATGTGTCACTCATTTATACTCTTCCAGTCCATTGTGAATTTCATCTACTTTTAGATTTTTATTCTTTGGCTTCTTGGACTTTACCTATTCATGTCTTGGTATTCACTACTGATGGTTCCCTGGATGCCTGTGGATAACACAATCTGAGGATGCTGAAGAGGATGTTTAAGTGTCTTATATAAACTTGGCATACTGTTTACACAGAAATTATGCACATCCATCTGTATACTTTTTTCTCTCATACTTTACATCCCCACCACAGTTTCCCACCTCTCCACTCCTCACGGTCCCTACTCTCACCTCCTCTCTCCCCCACATCCACCTCTCCTCCATTTCTCTTCAAAAAGAAGTGCAGGTCTCCCAGGGATATCAACCTAACATCATGGTATAGCAAATTACATTAAGACTAAACACAAACCATTGTAGATGAATTTCTAAATAGTCCTATTAAATTTAAAAAAATGGAGCCAGAAATTTGGGTTAAAGCCTTAGCAAAATTAGAGAAAGCCACCAGCCAACCTTACTTCACCAGCTCTACAGGTTCCAAATGCACCAATTTCCTGTGTATTCAAGCTTTATATGCTTTGCTTTTCTGCCCTCTCATTGGCTCTCTTAACCCAGCTACCTCATTTCCTCTTTCTATCAGTTCTGTCACTTTCTGTCTGTCTGTACATACCTCCAGATCTCTATGGTTGGTACTGGGATTAAAGGTGTGCATCACCACACTTGGCTGTGTTCCCTAATGTGGCCTTGAACACACAGAGATCGATCCTGCCTGCTAAGGGATTAAGGGCGTGGGCTGCCTGACTTCTTGTTTACTTAAAATGGCTGGCCTTTTCCCCCTGATCTCCAGGCAAGCTTTATTTATTAACATACAAATAAAATATCACCATATTTCAGCACAAATATAATATCACCACAAACCCTCATATTAAGACTGAAAGAGGCAAATAGGAGGCAAAGGGTTTCGAGCACAGGCAAAAGAGTCAGAGAAACCCCTGACTCCCACTGTTGGGAGTCACACAAGAACAGAAAGCAGCACCACCATAAGGTATATGCAGAGGACCTAGTTCAAACACATACAGGGTCTGTGTTTGTTGTTTCAGTCTCTGAACCCCTTTGAGCCCTCCTTAGTTGATTCTGTGGGCCATGTTCTCTTGATGTCCTCAAACCCTCTGGCTCTTGCAATCCTTCCACCACCTCTTCTGTGGGGTTCCCCTTTGCTCCCCCACTGTTTGACTGTGGGTCTCTGGATCTGCTGGATGATGCCCCTCTGATGATAATTACTATGATGATAGTCTGCTATATTCATAGACAAACTGATCTATGAGAATAGCAGAATATTATTAGCAATCGTTTCATTGGTCTTTTTTTTTCCAGTCATGTTTGGTTCTATACTGGGTCTCTGAGTTGTCCTATCTCATGCTCATGGCAATGTAAGCAGTGTAGGCTTCAAGCTGGACCCAGTCATTGCCTATCCACTGCCACAAGTTCTGGGCCATCCCAGAACATCTTACAGACAGGACAGGATGTAAGTCAAAGGTTTTGTAGCTAGGTTGGTATCTCAGTCCCATGGCTGGAAGCCTTTCCTGGTTATAGAATATGGCCAGTTCAGGCTTCATGTCCACCATGACTAGGAGTCTTCACTAAGGTCACTTTCTCATAGATTCCGGAGAGTTCCCCCTACACTACCTTTCTCTCTCCAGGTTACTTATACTACCTAACAAAACATAACAACTGTATAAATAGTGATGCTGATATATTATTTACATTATAATGACAAGGGCAATACCCATACATATTCAGTACAGACAGTATTTAAAATTATCTATGGTATATAATTGGAAATAAAATTCATGGATATACTGGGCTAAGAGCATGGCCCTTTTTACATTAATACCCTTAATAAATCATGTCACTTTTCCCCATGACAATTATAATATGTTCAGGTATATGTATGTGATTTGACTGTCTTCTCTGCTGGTCAGGTAGATGGTTATTCTTCTCTTGTGTGTTATTGTGCTTTCTTGAATGACAGAGTCACAGATGTTAAAATTTGTCTATGAAAAAAGTCCCTTCCCAGTTGAAGAGGGCTTCTCCAGAGAAGACTAGTTTCCTTCTCTGACAGATCTGAAGACACTAACAAGCCACTTTTCTATTTGTATTTCAAAGACTCTTTATAGAACAGTGCTACACAAGCCAAGATTTTATGCTCAGGTGAAATTTAGCTCATGATCATGAATAACTTCTGAGGAAAGTTTCTCATCCTTGCTTTGATTTAAATCATACTTTCATGGTTTTCTGATATGCCAGGTTGATTTCTACTTTTCTGTCACTTTCCCATGAAAATGTTAACAAATGTTTGCCCAGTCCATGAAGGGCACAGAGGACAGACCAAAGAAATGACCCTAATCAAGTCGAGATTCATTAATTCATGAGATTATTGGGGGATGTTTACAAGCACATAGGAGAATGGCTATGGAGCATGAGTGACTCAAAAGCAGCTGTATCAATTAAAGTCCCATGCCACTACAGGTGATGACTCATGGAAGATGAATCCCTGGAGATTCCTCCCCAATTAAGTCAACTCCACTGAAGAATGCCCCACCTCTCTCAGCCATGTTTGTTTGGTGGACAGGGAAGGGACTTACTGAATCTCAAAAGTTTCTGAACCCTTTTTTGCTGTAAGTTTCATGAGTGGATTAAATCCTGGGAGCCTCCTACCTCCTTCTAAAAAAAGGAATATTTCAGTTCAAAGGAAACAGGCAATTTTCTTCCATCTTTACAAGAAGGTCACCAGATGGAGGGCCAAATTTGTGTTGAGGGTAGATTTGCTTCTGATGGAATCCTGGGTTGGGAAGTGATAGGGATTTGTTTTAGTCACTGTTTTATGGCCGTGAATAAACATCATAACCAAGACAACTCTCATAAAGGAAGCATTTAAGTGGGCTTTGCTTACAGTTCAGAAATTTAGTCCATTATCATAGTGAGGAGCATTACAGTAGGCAGGCATGGTGCTGGAGAAGTAGCTGAGATCTACATGCTAGAGTAGAGAGGAAGAGAGAGAGAGAGAGAGAGAGAGAGAGAGAGAGAGAGAGAGAGAGAGACTGGGCTTTTGAAACCTCATAGCCCAACCCCAGGTCTTCTACTGTTCAAACAGTGCCACGCCCTGGTGAATAAGCATTCAAATATATGAGCCTATTGGGGCAATTCTTATTCAAACCATGACAGGACCCTTTCATTTCAGGCTAGAGGCCACTAAAGCCAAAGCTCTGAGATCTTTCAGTTTGGACACTTGACAAATTGCTTCAGAATCCTGCTTAGTTGTCTTCTTACTTCTTTCTTAGCCACCTTTGACCTTAAAAGATTCACTACTAAGTAGCTTGAGAATATTTTTTTATTCTGGTTGTCTCTATGCTTGCAATATGATTTTGAGAAGCTTTTCTGTTTAACCTAATACTCCACTGCAAAATTATAGATTCTCACACGTATTTGTGAGTTATATAACTGTCCTTACCCCAGTGCCTTTCCTTCCATATATGGTTTTTGTGCATCATTCTTTTACAGCACAATACCCCTGTATACACAGACATGTTAGTAAGTCAGCAAGATGGCTCAGCAAGGAAAGGGGCTTGCATCTAAGTCTGACAATCTGTGTTAAATCCCTAGGACCTGAATGGTAGAAGAGAATTTATTTCCAAGAGCTGTCTTTTATACTCTACACATGTACTGTAGTGTGCGTGTATGGACATGCCCCCCCACACACACACATACACATAGCAAATTCACATGACTCAGATTAGAATAAATGACAAATGAAAATCATTTGCTGGGGTTGGGGATTTAGCTCAGTGGTAGAGCGCTTGCCTAGCAAGCGCAAGGCCCTGGGTTCAGTCCTTAGCTCTGGAAAAAAAAAAAAAAAAAAAAAAAAAAAGAAAGAATGAAAATCATTTGCTAACTGACTACAGTGCTAGTCATGGTCACCTCGAATTGAAATTTAGAGTCTCCAAATTAAAATCAGGAAGAAAAGAGTGCTGCATACATAAGGCACTCACAAATGCGATCTAACATACTTATCCTCCTTGACATGAAACAAGCACACAAAACAGTAGCCCTATTTAAATTCAGTTGCACAAATTCAGCAGGTAGTAGTTATTCAGGTACACTCTCATCACTGTTCAATGGTGCTACAATCGAACAGAGACACAGCAACTGCCTCCCCCTCTGTATTGCGTTTCTTTCTTTCTGGTCACCGAAGGGTGGGTTTCCTCTGAGAGCATCACCCAGACTTCCTGGCTTTATCACCTGTGGTTAGCTTCTTGTGTCGTGGCCATTTGCTAAGCAATGAGAGATGCTGACAGGTTAGCTGCTGCCTTCACTGCAATGGAATTTTACCAATTCCAGGTCTTACAGCACTCTGCATTTCATGTCCCTTAACATCACTGCTGTTGAATTGGCATCCACATCAATGGGGAGCTAGCTCTTCCTTACTGTGGGTGTTTTGCTTCTGCTTACTTAAATAGAGGGCTTTTCAGGAATAATTCTTTTGTATAACCTTTAACTCAGCTATGACATATTTTATTCCCTCTCTAGAATCAATTTATTCAATAAAACAAAGTTTTCCTATTGATACTTCAAAAATACAGTTCCAAATATTTGAAAAACTATGTATTAAAACTCATACAGTCAGATCAAAAAACATCTACATAGATGACAAAAAGAAATAAATATTAACATTTATTAACCCAAAATATTTAATCAGTTTTATTCAAGTTAATACAAGTAATAGATTTTTCAACATCTGAATGTTTTACTTTTAAAATAATAGTTTTAAGCATTGGGACACAGAATGTGGTTTCAATAGGTAAGCAATATTTACACTTGAAAAAAATGCTCATTTTGCCATTATCATATGAAATGTTTTACAAAATGTCAGTTAGTTAAGGCTGAGTTCCAGTGTTTTTCACATTTTTCTAATTGTATTTGTTTTCTGTTTATGATGATTACAGTGCTGGTTAAACATTTCTCATATTGACATAGCTGAGTGTTTACTGCTAGAAAAGGTATTCTATTCATCTGTTATCAAATATGTTTGTAAAATTCATTTACTTGTGACATGTTACATGATGATATGTCATTGGCTTTTGATTTTGTGGTCAATAGTAGTGACTACCATATAATTTTAATGCACTTTCATGTATTATCTCATTTTTTAATCATCACTAATTCTGTTTGTCAACTTTAGTAGTATTTTAAGAAAAGTACCTCTTTAGTTCTTGGTTTCCAATGTCTGAATTTAACTTTATTTCTTATTATTTTTATGAATTCTTTTCTTCTGCTTATTTTCTTTGTGGATTTAGCAGTCATGGGGCAGATCAATTTGATTTATTCTCTTCAAATGTATACATTCAATGTTTATAAACTTCTGAGTGCTGCTTCATACACTGCAGGTTGTAACATGGATATTATGACTTCATTGCTGTCAGTATCATGATCTTTAAAATATATTTTTAGATGTTTTCTTAAAAGGTTACTTAGGATTGTTTTTATTCTGTCTTGTTGGTTTTCAGTTGTTAAATATTTGAACATCACTCAGTTATTTTTATTGGTTTCTAGATTTATTTCACTATGTCTGGAAACAAACCTTTTGTTACATATTATTTTATTGTTAATATTTATTTTCTTTTTAAGTGTGTCTGTCTGTATACACAGATGCAAGTATTCACCATGGCCAGATGTTGTGTCAGATCCCCTAGAGTTAGAGTGTTAGTAGAAGGTTGTGAATTGTCTGATACCAGTGCTGGAAACTGACCTTAGGTCCTCTGAAGGGCAGTACATGCTCTAAACCACTGAGCCATCTCTTCAGCCTCACAAGGTTTTATTTAAATCACTCATATTTATTTCATGGTTCAAGATAGATTATCTGTCCTCATATGTCTTCTGATAGCATTTTAAAACAACACATTTTCAGGTAAATGAAACAGCAACTTTTACAGTTAATGGGTTGGGTTCAATCACTTTCTTCAATTTTGTTTTAAGCATTTCTCAGAAAATTAAGGAAGTTTTCTTTAAAATATTTTTAGGCTCAAAATCTCCTTATCTTCTTTTATTTCACTGTGACACCTGTTTTTCTTATATTTAATTTTTTAAATAAATTTACTTCTTTATTTTACATCCCAGCCTCAGTTTCCTCTCCCTCCTCTCCCCCCAGTTGCTCCTCTCATCACCCCTCTGTTCCCACCCCCAATCTATTCCTCCTCTGTTCCTGTTTAGAAAAGGGTAGGTCTACCGTGGTTATCAACAAAACACAGCATATGAAGTTGCAGTCAGACTAAGCACCTCCCCATGTAAGAAAACTCATAGAATCAACTAATCTGGGCTCGTAGGGGCTCACAGAGACTGGACCAACAACCAGGGAGCCTGCATGGGACTGATCTAGGCCCTCTGCATATATGTGACAGTTGTGTAGCTTGTTCCCCTTGTGGGACTTCTAACAGCGGGAACAGGGGCTGTCTCCAACTCTTTTATAGGCTTTTGGGACACTCCTTCTCATACTGGGTCACTTTACCCAGCCTTAAGACACCTATGTCTTGTTTCTTATTGTCCCCAAGGCACCTCTCTCTTTCTGAACCTATTTTTATTTTTCATTCATATTTGTTAAATTCTTCTCTTCTACCTCCCAAGTCGCCTTCTGCTCTTTAGTCCTGTTGCTCTATCTACTAAGATTTCTATTGAGGTTATCATGTTTTCTAGTTTTAAATTCTCTATTCTTATTTTCATTATATCTTATGCTGCATGTTACTGTCATATCTGAGTGAATTCTAAGAATTCTCATATGGTCTCTTTTAATGTTCCTGGCTGAGCGACTGTGCCCAGCAGCATAAACCTCCTAACTACTTGTCTCTGGTGCCACTAAAGCATAAATTTCAAACTTCATAATGTGGGAATCCTGCAGAACTCACTCAACTCTTACTTCCAGAGTGACTAGAAGTGACATAGCACTTGATTAAGATATATTTTTATTTATAATCATATGCAGGTATACATGTTTGTGTATATGTTATGTGCACATAAGTGTAGTTTCCCCAAATACCAGAAGAGGACATTAGTTCCCTTGGAGGTGGAGTTACAGGTGGTTGTAAGCGTCTTGATTTGGATGGTTTGAACTAAACTTAGGTCCTCTGCAAGAGCAACACATTCCCTTAACCAATAAACCATCATTCCAGCACAGAACACAGCTTTTTCTGTGGTACTTATTTGGAGCTGTACAGTACATAAAAATTTTCTGTCATATCAGGCTACTTTTTCTGTATTGTTTTTTAAATACTACAGGCATGTGTGTGTTCGTTGGTTTCTACTTTGCTGTATTCTTCCACCTTAACTCTATGTTATATGAACTTTGGAGGAAGAGGAAGAGGGGGGGGAATATTCTTTTAGGAAAATAGTAGGGAGGGATATATCTACTCCATGTCCCTCAGTACTTTAAGCTCTTGGTTTTGTACTTCTAATCTATTTTTATTTTGACTTATTTCTGATTTTAAGTTCTACATACCACAGCATAGGATTTATACTATAAATATTCAGAAAATCACAATGTTCCTTTAAATAAGATTGCATAAATTTTACATGTAGAAGTTCGGATTGACAGTTGACTTTAATTTCTTCCATTCCTTTCTTGGCTCTGTTTATGCAATACATTTTATCTTTTGCATAGTCTATATATTTAATACTTATTGATACTCTTTTTATTTTATACAATTACTTTTTAGAGTTAAAGTGTTACAAGTGAGGTTGTATTTGCCTTCAGTCATATCACTTGGAACACACCTGCATTTCTTTGTATAAAGAAAAGCTTATGAAGAGAAGCTTCTTTTAGCATCTTACATAACACTAGTGCTGAAGGTGAAGTTGGTTCACTTTTTTTTTCATCTGAATCACATATGTCAAACTTATTTGAGATGCACATAGGATTTTGGTAGGTAAATTTCCTCCAACTTAATTTTCATTTGTTTTCTCAATGTAAGATATTTAAAAAATCTTACCTTCTGATTTTCAAAATAATCTCTGGCAAAAAGCTTTCCATTCTTAAAAGGATTTTTATCTTTGTTTCTATATAGGAGACTTCATCTCTGATCACCTTTAATTATTTTTTCTATCTTTAATTCTAAATAATTTTGTTAGGTTATATTTAGAGTGAGTAGTGTGTGTAAGAGAGAGAGAGAGAGAGAGAGAGAGAGAGAGGGAGAGAGAGAGAGAGAAGATTAGCTTACTCATACTTCTATGAGATTTTTGGAAAAATTGTTTGTGGTAGTTAGAATGTAATTGACCCCCATAATCTCATAGGGAGTGACACTATTAAGAGATGTAGCGCCAGGCAGTGGTGGCGCATGCCTTTAATCCCAGCACTCGGAGGCAGAGCCAGGCGGATCTCTGTGAGTTCGAGGCCAGCCTGGGCTACCAAGTGAGTTCCAGGAAAAGGCGCAAAGCTCCACAGAGAAACCCTGTCTCGAAAAACCTAAAAAAAAAAAAAAGAGAGAGAGAGATGTAGTTTTGTTGGAGGGCATATGGCCTTGTTGGAGAAAGTGTGTCATGGTGAGGGTGGGCTTTGAAGTCTCTTTTGCTCAATCAAGCTTTCTTCAGTGTGATCGTCAGTCAATTTCCTGCTGCCTGGAAGATGCAGCACTCTTAGCTCCAGCACTCCATCTGCCTGCATGCTGCTGTGTTCCCTGTCATGATGTTAATGGATTCAATGTCCGAAATTGTAAGACAACCACCCCAAGTAAATGTTTTCTTTGTAAGAGTTGCCATGATCACGGTATCTCTTTACAACAATAAAAACCCAAACTAAGAGAGAAATTGGTACCAGGGACTAGGATATTGCTATGATAGGTCAGACCATTTGTTTGTTTGAAGGAATTTGGATCTTGCTACTTTGGGTTATGAAAGCAGTATAATGCTTTGATTGGGCCATACTAGTAGGAGCATGGAAGACAGAGGTGCTAAAATTTATTTGAACTGTCCGGGCCTCACCCACGAGGTTTCAGAGGAGAATTTTAGTTTGTTGCCTAGAAATCCTTCTTGTAATATTTTGGTAAATGAAGTGGCTGCCCTTTGCCCTTGGCTGAAAAGTCAGCCTGCGGCTAAGGTGAAGAGCCCTGGGTTAATTCTGTTGGCTGAAGAAATCTCAAAACAGCACACCATAGGCTCTGTCATGTGGTTTTTAGTGGTAATGCTAATGAATAATTATAATGAAAAGGAGCAAGTTGAGCAGGGTAAATTACAAAAAGTAAATTTTGAAGAGAAAAAGAGTACCAGGAAGTGGCATGGAGCTGAATCCTATGTTCAAGGAGATAAATGGATTGAGAAATGGTATAAGGGGAGTGGTGATCTCAGGACAAAATCCCACCCAGCTAAGTTTTCAACTTGTGAAAAGAAACTAAAGAAAAGCTTAAAGCTGGATATTGTGGGGCACATAATTTTCTTTTATCTTTAATCTCAGGACTGGAAAGGCAGAGGCTGGAAAATTTCTGAGTTTGGGGCTAGCCTAGTCTGCAGAGCAAGTTTCAGGACAGCCAAACTAGGCAGTGAAGGACAGAAAGCAGGTGAAAATGTAATTGTCCCAGGGGGCAATGTTCCAGCCCCAGCAAACAGCAGCACTTGGCTGTTTCAGTCACATAGTTCTGGCTTTAGAGTTAAGGATAGAAGAAATAGGTTATAGAATTTGCCTCCATGCCTAAAGAAGTCTGCTGAGGCCAGATATATGTCACGGGTGTACATGGATGGATGCCCAGCAGAGAAGCCATTGTTTGAAGCTGGGAAATCAAAGCCTGGATTGCCTTGAGGAACCCAAGATGTTAGAGATGCCAGAGTTGTGGGATACCTGCCAAGGAGATCTCCTAACAGGGAGTGGAAACAGCACAAGAGAAAGAAGTATGTTGCAGTCAACAAAACTGAATGGAGTTGGAAATCTGAAGAGTGTTTTAACATCAGACATGGAGTGTCAGAGTTTAGAGTTTGCCCAACTGGTTTTTGGTCTTGCTTTTGTCCAGTATTTCCTCAATATGCTTCTTTCCCTATGCTTGGCATTGTAATATATATCATGTGCCATTATATGTTGGAAGCATGTGATCTGCTTTTTTATTTTAATTTTTACAGGTGATTACAGTTAAGAGATTACATGAATCTCAGAAGAGACTTTGAAGTTTGGACTTTAAAACATTGTCAAGACTGTGATTGACTATGGGAACTCTTGAAATTGAACTAAATGCATTTTGTATTATGATACTATTATAAGCTCATGGGGGAGGGGGCAGAGAGTGGAATGTGCTAGTTTGAATGTAATTGGCTCCCATAACCTCATAGACAGAGACACTATTAGGAGGTATGGCTTTATTGGAGTGGGTATGGCTTTGTTGGAGGAAGTATGTCTCTGGGGGCAGGCTTTGAAGTCTCTTTTGCTCAAGCTTCCCTCGGAATGACTATCAGTTGACTTCCTGCTGCCTGGAAGATGTAACACTCTCAGCTCCAGCACTACATCTGCCTATGTACCACCATTCAATGATGATAGTGGACTGAACCTCTGAAACTGTAAGTGAGCCACCCCATAATGTTTCCTTCATATGAGTAGTCATGGCCGTGGTGTCTCTTCACAGCAATAAAAACCCAAGCTAAGACACTGTTTGATACCTTTTGTTATTTTCAGAAAAGTATGTTTTCATTGCATTTAAACACATTTCATTTATTCCCTCCTTTCATTTTCCTTTTGAAATGGCAAATACTTATTTGGAAGAACAAATGAAACTATTTCACATATCTAAGATCCCTGATCTAATTATTGAACTAGAATGACATTCACTCAGACTCTTCTTAACTGTCAGCTCTACTGGTGAGGACATCAATATATTCTTCATCTGCTATTCTGTTTTTGTTTCCATGGTTTCTATTTTTCTCTTCATTAAAATTTCTTTATACCTACTGAAATCTCCAATATATTTTTTATATAAGACACTCTTTCCCTTAGAATAGTTATCATGTTAATTGTTTATATATCTTGTCTGATTTTTTTGTATGTCAGTGTCATATTTAATTTAATTCTGTTGATAATTTTCTTTGGGCAGCAGTTTTGTGTTCTTGTTTATTTCTGTATTTCATAATTTTGTTCTAAAGACAAACCATTCATAGGGCAATGCTGTCATGTTTTACTTATTGTTAGACATAGGCTTGCTTCTCTGTAGTTCTTTACATGGAGAATTGAGTAAACTCAGGTAAACATTAAGATGTGTTTTTATTTTGTTATATTTTCACTCAATGAATTAGCATCCTTGGAAGTCTTACAGCAATACAAACTATGATAATAAGAGTAAAAGGATTTTTAGATAATTTTCAAATAATTCTTGGGTAAAGTAACCTCTTTGCCTGCATCACAAAGAAAACATCTTTTGGGGGTTTCTGCCCCTTCCTAAGCAACATCTTGAATTTTTTTCTGCATTTTTCTTCATGTTTGACTATTACAGGGACATAAAGGAGGTAGTCTTTTATTTTGCTTCAGTTTTAATATTGGGCAAATGATGTGTTCCTGATGCTTGAGGCGTCATCCTTTTCCATCAGTGATCATGACCTCCATCCAGGCATAAGGAATGTTGGTTCATCTGACCCAGTGATGGCTTTCTCATTTGTCTGGAATAAAAGAGGGATTTCTTTATTTCTGTTCCTTACTTTGAGTATTTGTTTATAGTCTGGGCTTAGTTTTGTGGCTTGTCTTGGTTACTTTTCTATTGCTGTGTAGAGGCATCATGACCAAGGAAATTTATAGAAGAAGTTTATTGGGGGCTTATGGTGTCAAAGGGTGAGTCCATGACCATCATGGCAAGAAGCCTAGCAGCAGGTAGGAAGGCACGGTGCTGAAACAGCAGCTGGGACCTCACATATTGAGAGACTGAGAATAAAAGAGGAGAGAGAGAATACCAGTAACAGTATGAGTCTCTTGAAAACCATTGATATACCTCCAAAAAGTTCACACTTTCTAATCCTTTCCAGATAGTTTCCTCAACTGTGGACCAAGTATTCAACTATATAAGCCTACAGGGTTCACTCAATCTACCGTAATGCCTACCTCTCAATTCTTTAAGATTTCTCTTCCATGCAAATACAGAGAAGTATCTGAGCAGTGTTTCATGCTTTCTTCACAGCAGCTACTGTCCTTGTATTCATAACATTAACATGGGTGGTGCTCCCTCTGGATTCTTGCTCTGACTCCACCACCTTTCATGATTACTTAGAGATGGTATGGAAACAGTCTGTGAATTAGAATTCATAATAAGATAATGTGTAGTGTTGTTTTACATTCATACCTCACTATTAACTTTTTAAAATTCTATTTATTAAAAATTAATTTTAATGGCTTATACAATAATGCATGCCTTTCTTAGTGATTAAACCTGAAGCTGTCTTCCTCATAGCTTGGGTGAGTTGGGTTTTCAGGGATTTCAACTCTCCAATGTGCTCAAAAAGTTTGTTCTTTTATAGTTTCCAGCTTTGGCTTGCTTTGAGGATGAACATGATGGGTTTTCTATTTTCTGTATGCCAACATAAAGTTGGATTTAGCAGTGACCTTTCAAAGTAAATTCTATATCTTGAAAATACAAGAGTATGAATAATTAGTCTTCAATGTCAAATTGACTGGGTTTAGAACCACACATGACATATATAATCTGGATGCTTCTGTGAGGGTGTTTTCAGTGGGTCTTAACTGAAGAGGGAAGTGGTACTGTTGCACCGACTGATATCCTGGAATAAACAAAAAGTAGAGAATGAGAAAGTCAGTAACAGCAAATGCCTCATTCTCTGCTTCTTTATCTACTAAGCATGGACAAGTTCCTACCATCACACCCTTGACTTCCTTCCACTGCTATTCTGTCCCTGCCATGGGGGACTCTGACATATATATATATATATACATATATATATATATATGTATATATATACATATATATTTTTTATTAAATATTTTTCTTTCCTTTTACATAGCAACCCCTGTTCCCCCTCCCTCCTCTTTTTCCGCTCCACCTCACCTACCCCTATCCCACCCCCATCCCCTCCTCATAGAGGGTAAATCTTCCCTTGGGTAGTCAACACAGGCTGTCATACCATGTTGGGAATGGACCTAGCCCCTCCCCCTTGCATCAAGAGAGGGAGAAAGGATTGTAAGAGCAAGGGGTGGGGTCAGAATCATAATGGGAAAAACCATAGAAATAGCTGACCCAAGCTAATGGGAACTCATGGACTCTGGACTAACAGCTGGGGTGCCTGTGTAGGACTGAACTAGGCCTTTTGAAAGTGGGTGAAAGTTGTGTGGCTTGATGTGTTTGTGGGTCCCCTGGCTGTATCTGGAGTTTTCTCTCCAGGTCCTGCCAAGCCCCGGCAGCCCACTTATAAAATAAACACACAGACGCTTATATTATTTGCAAACTGTATGGCCATGGCAGGCTTCTTGCTAACTGTTCTTATATCTTAAATTAACCCATTTCTATAAATCTATACCTTGCCACGTGGCTCGTGGTTTACCGGCATCTTCACATGCTGCTTGTCATGGCGGCGGCTGGCAGTGTCTCCCTGACTCAGCCTTCCACTTCCCAGAATTCTCCTCTCTCCTTGTCCCACCTGTACTTCCTGCCTGGCCACTGGCTAATCAGGGTTTTATTTATTTATTTAGTTAGTTAGTTAGTTATTTTTAGATTTATTTATTTATTATGTATACAGTATATATGACTACAGGCCAGAAGAGGGCACCAGATCTCATTACAGACGGCTGTGAGCCACCATGTGGTTGCTGGGAATTGAACTCAGGACCTCTGGAGGAGTAGTCAGTGCTTTTAACTGCTGAGCCATCTCTCCAGCCCCCAGTGTTTTATTTATACAGAATGATATCCACAGCACCTGGCAAAGGGACCAGGTCTTATCCTGGGTACACTAACTGGCTTTTTAGATCCCTTTTCCTAAGGACTCTGACTTCTAAAGGCCTAAGCCAAAGTCAATCCTCACCACCATGAGGTGTTTATTGTCAGCATTTGATCACAGTAATGAGAAATTAAATAGTGTTCTCAAGCCAAAATTTAGAATTACTTAGTAACTTAATATGAAGATAAAAATAATTCAGATTTTAGTATCAGGAGAAAAAGTTTAATGAACAGTAAATAGTAAGCATTAGTTGACTCTAGAATAACTGCATAAATCTCCCACCATTAAATGTATGGTGTACATATTCATGATTTAAGACAGACTTGGGAAAGGAAACTTACATTCTTCATCACACCCAGGCCTTTCCACATATTTTGAAGAACAGGAAAAGAGGTATTCAGCAGTTATTGGAAGCTAAATTGCTGTGATTAAATGAAAGCCATTCAAGTTCTATACAGATCTAAAAGATGGAACTTTCTAGAATCTTTTTTTACTAGGGAGTAAAATCTTTTTTTACAACTGTTACAAAATACTTTCTACAACTTTAGGCTCAGGCAATTTAGGATATATATATATATATCCTATATATATATGCATGTGTGTGTGTGTGTGTGTGTGTGTGTGTAACACAGAAGCATCATTTTATTATTTTAATTTGAGGCACAGAGATGTGCAGGTACCCTCAGAAGGCAGACAGGAGAGGGAATTGAATCCCTCCATGATGGAATTACAGGCCCATCAGTTGTGAGCCACCAGACATGGGTGCTAAGAACCAAACTCGGGTCCTCTGCAAAAGCAATATACACGCCGCCCTCTCTTTCCTTTCCACTCCTTCCTTCTGTCTGTCTTCTTCTCTCCCTCTCCCTTCCCCCTTTCCCTTCTCTCTCCCTCCCTCTCTCCCCCTCTCCCTCTCTCCCTCTCTCCCCCCCCTACAATAAAGCTCAAAAAGGTAACCATGGCCTGCGATTCCTCCAATCAGCACTCTCCTCTGTCAGCATGGCCACTGCAGGCAGCGGCCAGCCAGGAGCAGCACTGTTTAACCAACATTGGTGCCATTCAGATTCAGATACACCACCGAGCACCGAGGACCTGCTGTGACCACTGCCGCCTGCCGCCTCTTCCACCATCCAGGGAGACCGTGAGACTGTGGGCTTGTGTCCCTTGCCACCTCTGCTGGACCCCCACACAGCTGCAGTCACCACAGTGACTCTGCCATTCTTGCAGCTGTAGTCTGAGCTATATTCTTTGCGACAGACACCCTGGGGTTGTCCTTGGGCTGTACTGGCAATGGCAGGCACATTTTCACTCCTGATGAGGAAGTAAATGGTGTCTAGGGTTCAAAGGTGGGCCAAATGCAGTACAGTGGAGCCCTCACCTTCCCTTTACAAAGAGGAACGGTGACTTGAGCTGATTCATGGATCTCTCTCCATTCTTTGGGGGTGCCCAAGATTGTAGTCTGATCCTGGTTTATTATTTTAATGTTTTATTTTTCTCTCGGCTACAGCCATGAGACAAAGGGAAGGATACATTTGCCACCTACATTGACGGATAGGGGCAGGCACCAGTAAACCTGGCCACATAACAGCGTTGTGGGAACTTCTGCCAGCAATCAGGTAAATAAGAGTTACTTTATCTCCAAGCTTTCTGCTAAAGTTCTAAACCCTTCTCTTTCTCCACTTCTGTGTCTGCCACATGCAACCTTTTCTGTCTGACTTCAGCTGGCAGTGGGCGGGCTCAAATGGGCAGGCTTGGGTGGCTTCTAGGACTCTTGCCTTAACTCACCTTAACTCCACCCACTCATTCTCACACTGCCTTGAGAAGCACAGACAGGTCTGGAAGCAGCTAAGATCCATACAAATAAGTTTACAGTAGTTAGGATGGCTCTTAAGCCAAAAATCAGCTTATAGCCTCAGACAAGTCTTCCAAAAGGATTGGTTTATAGTCTGCCTCCTGACAGATCTTCCAAAAGCTGTCCTTAAGCCACCAATCATAAAAAAAAAAAAAAAAAAATCAGGACATGGAGTAAAATCCATCTCTTGTTCCCCAGACTTCCCCAACTAAAACTTAAACATCTAGAGAGCAAGGCTCCTGACCCCATAGGCAAAAGAGTTATCTGTGGCATTTAAGGTGTGCCAGGGAAGAGATAAAAGCCCAAAAACAAAATTGCCAAGTGCTGGCACTCTCTGACTCCCAAAAGCTATTGGGTCCCTGTTTTAAGTGAGGAAAAGGCCACAGGCTAGCTAGGGAATGCCCTGCCAGGCCATCAACAGCCTTGTTAAAAGTGCCACCTAGAAAGACAAAGAGTCAGCTGACTGCCCCCAGGCACCAAGATGCATGGGTACATCAAGCTAAGACCTCCAGCAGACCTAAGCTTGGCTACAGACATGGCAGGGAACCAAAAAAGCAGCAGGGAAGCAATCCATTTCTTTCCTTCTGGACACCAGAGCCACTGACTCAGTCCTGGGAGTTTTGGAATGCCACCTCTCCTTTATTGTCAGGTACAGAGGACAGCCTTACCACCTCACCAGATTTAATTGCACTTTCAGAGTTACTTAATAAAAAAAGATTTCCACCTAAAATAAGAGCTCATTGCTTTACTCAAGATCCACTGCCTGTATTTCTCACGTGCATACAGACAGGGCCCTGATCTTTGCCTTGTCCCTAATTCCAAAAAAATAAATCCTTATGCACCACAAGCTTTTCTCTTCCCAGTTCCCTGTTCTAACTCACTGTTCAGCCAATGATACAGGACCACCACAGAACCGAAGTCCAGAGATCATCAACTTTTTCCTGTATCACCAGCATCTTGTCAGACAGAAGGTTACCAGCCATAGCCAAAAGGGATACATGTCTCCAGAGCAAACAGATGACAGACAGCATTCCACGATGCCTGTCTACCTCGGAAAACTCCCCTTCTCCATTCCCCCCAGAGCCAACCAATGTCCAAAAGTCAGCTGGAAGCAGTTTTTGAGAGGAATGACTCCCCTAGTCCCATCTACCTGTTTTTTTTTTTTTTTAATAATAAGTGAAATGTATTGGATTCGGTCCTTAATTACATCCTCAGCCTGCGACGGTGTCCCAGCCTAAAAAGCAGGTGGGCCCTCTGTGTGTCCCTCTCTTTCCTTTCTGTTCTTTCCTTCTGTTGTTCTCTCTCTCTCTCTCTCTCTCTCTCTCTCTCTCTCTCTCTCTCTCTCTCTCTCTCTCTTTCTCTCTCTCTCTCTCTCCTCCTTCCCAAGAAAGCTCTAAGAAAGTAAAAAAAAAAAAAAAGCAATATACACTCTTAAACTTCTGAGCCATTTCTCTCACCCCCTCATTTCTATTCTTCCAAGAGAGATACATTCAGTCTACATCTTCAAGTATTTCAGTGGATGTATGATTATTTTATGGGTTTCATTCTAATGAAGCACTGGGTAATACTAGACTTTAAGTCATAGTGAGCATCATATATGTGCATGCACATATATGATCAGACTTGACTGCTTGGGGCTCCTGGTGTTAGCACTATTTGAGAATAAGAGGGAAGGCAAGAAGTTGAGAAAAGAGCTGTAGCCTTGCCTTTTATTTTGCCTTAACTTTGAGAGAAGCAGTTATTTTTATCTTGCTGATTTATTGATGAGACGTAAGAAAGAAGCCTCTAGTGGTACACTTCTCTGAGATGGATATAAGTATCAAAAACAAAAAAAAAAGCCAAAAAGGTTGCTTTGCTTAAAACCAGAACAGACCCAACTAGTTCCTTGATTGTGAATCAGGGCTTATCTGGCTGGTGTTGTTGTTTCAGAAGGATTTCCTTTCTTGATTAGCTTTCATCCTCACCTGTTCTACACTGCTAGGTCCCTGCAGAGCTGACCCAGAGAATAAAGGTGTTTTTGTGAAATTTTCAATTCTGTTTCCTGACACTTGGAGTTCAAAGTTTGTCTGAACCCCGTGGTGCTTTTGTGATTCACATGCAACTCATGGGCCTTTGAAATTTACTGGGTAAGAAAAGGAACAAGGTTTATGGCCCATATTAGATAGAAATCCTAAGACAATTGTGAGATCTTGCAAAATCTATTGATATGGCATATATCACAGATGGAACATGAATAACACCATCGGGCATCGTGACCCTTGTGCGTTGCTCAGTCCTCAGTACAGAATGCACTCAGAAAAAGTCTACCTCTTGCTTTTATTCCTTTTGCTGTGTATATGTTTTCAAATGGCTGGGTATTCCACAGTAGAATGGATTTGTTTTATTTCTAGTAAAGAAACTTAGCACATTTCAAAATGCAAATAATGAACTTCTGTTGGTTGGGGGTAGACAGCAACAACTTCTCTTCCTAATGATAATGAAGACATGCAAGTTTGTGACTAATACCTGAACAAGACATATGAGATTGGATCTGGAAAAGAAATATATGGAGATGCCAGTGGGACCTTTGTGAAGAGAAAGCTCTCACGTACGACTTCAGGTTTTCTTTATTATGTATTGTTCTACAGAAGCTCGATTCCCATGGCCCTTAACCCTCAAATCTCATCTGCTAAGAATGTATTCTAGAAATGGGAGATGAAGGAAAGAAAAACAGTCTTACAGGGAATAATGCACAGTTGGTGGGTAGCAGGGGCTTCAGGGGCTCTGTTTTATTTCCTGTATTACATCTTTACAGTCTCATTTGACAAAATGAGACTGTAGATGGCAGCTGGTAATTCATGCTTATATCCAGAGTCAAAGAGTATGTCCATTTAGACTCACATCTTCAAAAGATATAAAACTGAAATCACGAGTCAAATAAATTTACTAGGCTCCAGCCTCCTACTGCAATGAAAGATAAGAATTTTGAAACTTTATATTTTTAATGATTTACACCTGTAATAAGCATTAAAACTCCTCTCTTCTTCTCCATCCTCCCCCCACACACATACACACATAACTTACATTTCATAACAAAGGGAAATGAGGAAGTTGCAAGGCCTCAATCCTAGATGTCAATCATGTTTAAATGACCCTATTTGATCAATAAAATTCAGAAGTGAAATGTTCCCTGCCCAGTGAGAATTCCCTTTCCTTCTCTCCATTGGTCAGAAAGCACTTTATTAGGATGTGGAAGGTTGATTGCTCACACAGACAGCTGAGAACCTGGAAAAACACCCACATCCTCTGCATGATTTGTACAAGAAGAAATTAATCACTGTTGTTTTAAGCCAAAATCCTAAACAACACCTCTGTGTATAATTGTACTGAGGCTAAATTTAGAGATGTCTTAAATTAGTTGTTTAATTAAATTAATCTGCCTTAGGCTTAAGGGGCCTTTTTCTTGAACATTTGCAAGACATGTTTAAGGCTTTTATTGTTTGTAGAATGCATCACTTATAGCTGAACATTCTACCAAAACAAGCCATTATCATCATCTAAAGCTTAGACCAAATCTTAGGTCAGTGGTGTCTGAATAAAGAAAGGACTGTTCAATTCTCCCAAGCTGTGTCTCAAGAGATCTGTTATGAAAAACACTAAATACACATGTTATCGAGTGAATATTTACCAAATGTGAAGTAGTTTTTATTTCTTGCATTTTAATATTTAACAGGAATGAGAAGTGTAAAAATTTAGTTAGTTCAGCATAAGCCTGGCTATTTCAGTTTGACAACTTTGCACACATAAACTGATTACCTTCACTCTCATGGTAGAAAATAAAGGTTGAAAGATTCTCATTGGTGACAGAATACTGGAGCTGGAAAAGACCTTTTCACAATTTAGTTACTGATTTTATGGTGTTTTCTTGGCTATTTTAGTTCAGTTTTGTTTTTATTGTTTTGCTTAGGTGTAGTCTGGGTTTCTTCGAAGCAGGCTCTTACTAGACAGACCAGACTTCTTTAAATTCCTGGTTGCCTACTTGTGCATGCTGAGTACTGGGAATATAGGTATACTGCCAAGGCACTTACAGAGATCTGCAGTAATATGGGTGAGTCATATGTACTTAATCAAGAATGGGAATTTTTAATGTCAATATTTCTTATGAGGGAGTTTTTTTTCCACTATGGTTTAGGTAATGCTCTTTAAAAACCTGATATCCTGTCCTTTGAGGAAACAACAGGAACAGGAAAGTCACTGTCACTTCCTCCTGATCTTTTTCTCCTATACATTCCAGTAAGTCATTCTCTCATCTTCTGCTGCCCATGTCCTCTGAAACACGATATATGATCTTCCTGTGGGAATGCTCATCTGTCTTAATGTGTCAGCATGGCCTTTACCAAACACATTCTATTAGCACTCTGGTGATGGCCAATGCACAGACTTCTAAGATGTTCTAAACAATACCTAGTCTTTGTCGTTTCAGAGCCCATCTCCCCACTTCATTTAGGGTGACTGAAAACTTTTCCAGCCTCTTCTTCACATTCTTGCAAATGCTCCCCATACTCAGTTCCAGAGTCAATGTCATATGCTCAGGTGCCCTATAGCGATGCCGCACTCATCACAAGAAATTTTCTTAGTTCATTGTGTATCATTATAATTAATCATACAAAGCTAAGTCCATTATAAGAAAAAGGAGTCATTTGTGGCTCACATTTCTGGAGGGAGTAGTGTACAAGAGCATGGCATGAGCATCTGCTGAACCTGGTGAGGGCCTCCAGCCTCTGTATAAGTTAATAATATATAACTAAACCAAAAGTGGAAGACAGCAGGACAATCCAAGACATGCAGGTGAGAGAATAATCAAGGGATACTCTCTGCTTTATATCAACAAATGTCATGGTAACTAATCCAAATTCACAATCTAACCAATTTCTATGAAATGGGCATTAACTTCTTCCAAGCCTAGTCACTTCCCACTAGTGCCCATTTCCTAGAGAACACACTCACATACCTTTTGGTACCACCATAGTGAGGACCATCTTCTCAAATATGAGTTTTGAGGGAACAAACCATAGAAACCATGGCATCACCTTTCATGTAATTATATCTAAAGACACAAGGAGATAGAAGAATCTGCACTACCAGATAGTGATACTTTCTTTCCAGCATATGATCACTGGGTCAGAGCTAGCCAGTCACACAGCTCCACAACTCCATCAAACCAAGCATAAAACTGCAAAAATCTGTTCAATCCTTTGGGCCCTTGGATTCCTTATAAAGACTGATGCATCATGGTAAATTTAATATGACTTTGCCTTGTCACATTGTCATTTGATGTTAGGGCTTCTGCTATGAACTAGTAAGTGTAAGAAAAATATATTTATTTTCACCTAACTATTATAGTAAATGTGTTATCATTCTAATCCTAAATTATGAATGCACTATATGAAATGAAGCATTTTTCTTTAAAAATCATTTTGTAATTTCAGGTTTCACAAATTCTGCTTTTACATTAGCTCAAATTTACCTAAAATGACCACACTCAATTATTGTCTGTAGTATTTCATTGGAAAAAGAAACCTCAATTATTGAAGCTGTATTGTGAACAAACAAGCAAATATCCCCCAGAGATGAGGACCAGCCAATGCAATACTCACTCAGTTGAAATGATTTGGGGGTTTGGTGCAGTTGAATTCTCTGTGTAGAACAACTGTCTTGCCAATGTTCTCTCATGTGAAAAAAAATGAGAATAC
This sequence comes from Peromyscus eremicus, assembly GCF_949786415.1. Classification (NCBI taxonomy): domain Eukaryota; kingdom Metazoa; phylum Chordata; class Mammalia; order Rodentia; family Cricetidae; genus Peromyscus; species Peromyscus eremicus. The sequence goes on from NC_081418.1 coordinate 88,881,517, forward strand.
CAGCCAACATTGGTCTGAAAACTAAATTAGAATTGAATGTTGATTTAAAAGAATCCCTCACTTGCACTTCGCAAGTAAAATAAAATTATAAAAATGAACTAACATCTGGGAAAAAAAACCCTGATAAGGGCCTTGTACCCACTAGAGCAAGAAATATAAGAAGTTAGTTCATCTACATTTACAGTATAGAGTTAGAGCTCACATTCTAAAGAATAATTATGCATAAAACATTTTTAAATTATCAATGAAATGAATATAATACCCAGTCATGCTTTCAATTTTTATTTAATTAAAATATTTTTGGTTAATTTTTGTGTATATGAATGTTCTACTTGCAGTTATATATGTGCACCATATGGGTGTCTGATGCCCTAGGAGGTCAGAAGAAGGTAACAGATCTTCTAGAACTTGAGTCATGGATGGTCTTGAGCCACTGTGTGAATTCTGGGAACCTGACTCTTAACTGCTGAGCCAACTCTCTAGCCCTTTATTTACATTTTCAAATTTTATTTTATGTGTATGGGTGTTCTGCTTGGTCATGAATCTCTTCACCATCTGCGTTCCTGGTACTCAGAAAAGGCAGAGAAGGTGTTAGATCCCTTGGAATTGGAGTTAGAGATGGTTGTGAGTTGTCATGTGTGTGTCTGAAATTGTGCTTGAGTCCTGTGGTAGATAAATTAAGGCCAGTATTCTTAACTGCTGAATCATCTGTCCAACCCACCAGGCTTTTAGTTCTGATAAAATAGCCAACACTTCTACATATATTCCTCTCTCTGTCAAAATCATGTCAAAATTTTGTCATATATTTTACCCAGCATGTTTAAAATTTTTATTATCAAGTAATGCAAAGATGATTGTAGTTCAGAGTTTGAGTACATTTTAAGGGTTGACTTTTTGTAGGAATCAACAAAATAAAACAGGAAGAAACAGGAAAGGGGAGAGAAGGAAAACTAAAGGTATAGAAAAAAATGATGCATTTTAAATGAATTATTGGATAAAAAACTAAACTTAGTGAAAAATAAAGTTACACTGATTTAACCTACAGCGTCTGGGGAAATGTTTCATTTTAAAAAAAAATTAGTTACAAGAAAGAATGGCCAAAATTTTGACTTTGACACCTCTAATGTCAGATGAAGGGAAGGCATGTCATAATAGGATACCTTGTATTGAACAGATTGAGACTCTTCCTCAAGTGAAATGAAGCTGAAGCCAATTTGTCATCATAGGGGTATCATCCAGCAACCAATGGGAGCAGATGCAGAAACCCACAGTCAAACATTTGACAGAGCTCAGCAAACCTCACAGAAGAGGGAGAGGAAGGACTGTAGCAGCCAGAGGGTTGAGGGCACCACAAGAAGACAGCCCACAGAATCAACTAATCAGGGATCATAGGGCCTCACAGAAACTAGAACAATAATCACGGAGCCTGCATGGGTCTGCACTAGATATTCTGCATATATGTTATGGGTGTGTAGCTTGGTATTCTTATGAGACTCCCAACAGTGGAAGAGGGGGTTGTCTCTGACTCTTTTGTGTGCTCTTAGAACCCTTTTTCTCCTACTGGGTTGCCTTGTCCAACCTTGATAGGAGGGTTGGTGCCTAATCTTATTGTAACTTTTTAAGCCATGTTCAGTTAATATCCCTAGGAAACCTGCTCTTTCCTGAAGGGGAACAGAGCAGGAGTGGATCTGGGAGAATGAGGAAGTAGAGAGGAACTGGAAGGAATAGAGGGAGGGGAAACTTCAGTGAGGGTGTAATGTATAAGAGAAGAAAAAAGAAAAAAAAAACTCTTAGACATCATCCGACAGACATCACATCTGATAAGAAAGAGGAGATCTTTCTGCAACTATCTACTACATTGAGTTACAGACCTTTATCCTAAGCCATGGGAAAATCAACAGAAGCAGGATTCAGGTACCATTTGTATTTTATTTATGTACTTATTTATTTATTTATTTATTTATTTATTTATTTATTTATTTATTTATTTATATTTTTTAACAGCCTGGCTAGAATTTCCCCTCCCTCCTCTCCTCCCAGTCCCTCTCCCTCCACCTTTGTCCCAACTCTTCAATCTACTTCTCCTCCATTTCTATTCTGGAAAGGGCAGGTCTCCCATAAGTATCAACAAAACATAGAATATCAAGTTGAGCTAAGACCAAGCACCTCCCTATGAATTAAGGCTGGACAAAGCAACCCAATGTAAGGAGTCCCAAAAGGCAGCAAAAAGAGTCAGAGACAGCCCCTTCTTCCACAGTTAGGAGTACCACAAGATGACCAAGCTACACAACCTGTAACATAAATGCAGAGGGCCTAGGTCAGTCCCATGCAGGCTCCCTGGTTGTCACATCAGTCTCTATGATCCCCTATGAGCCAGGTTAGTCGATTCTATGGGTTTTCTTGTGGTGTCCTTGACCCCCTTGACTCCTAAAATTATTTCCTCCCCTGTTGTACAGGATTCCCTGAGTTCCAACTAATGTTTGACTGTTGATCTCTGTATCTGTTTCCATCAGTTGCTGGATGAAGCCTCTCTGATGACAATTGGGCTAGGCACCAGTCAATGTGTATAGCAGAATATCATTGGGCATCATTTCACTGACTTTCTTCCCCTCAATTGTGTTTGTTTCTGTCCTAGGTCTCTAGGTCATCCTACCTGTGGGACCTGGTGCACCAGGTACTGTCAGGAGTGGGTTTACTCTTCGGGTATGGGTTTAAAGCTAGACCAATCTTTGGCTGGCCACTCCCTCAATCTCTAGGCCATCCTTATCCTGGCACATCTCATAGGCAGGACAGATTTATATTGAAGGTTATATGGCTGAGTTGTTGTTCCAGTTCCTCCACTGGAAGTCTTGCCTGGTCACAGGAGATGGCCAGTTCAGGCTAGCTATCTGCTATTACTAGGAGTTTTACCTGGGGTCATTCTTTCAGATTCCTGGGAGAGACCCTTGTGCCAGATTTCTACCTGACCCTAGGGACCCCCCCCCTTCTAGTATTCTTTCTCAGTACTCTTCCCCTTGATTCCCCACTACCAACCTGATCACTCACGTTCAAATCCCCAGCTGACCACAAGAAATTTTTTTCCCTTTCCCAGGAGATCCAGGTGTTCCTCCTTGAACTGTCCTTGTTACTTAGCCTCTCTGGGTCTGTGGATTGTAGCATAGTTATCCTTTATTTTACAGCTAATATCCATTTATGAGTGATTACACACAATCTTTGTCTTTCTCGGTCTGGGTTACCTCACTCAGGAAGGATTTGAGAGCTATTTATGACTAATAACCATTCAGGATCTTTGATGACTCTACACAATGCTTAGTAACTGATTTGCAAGATAGAAACTATGCATTACCTAGAACACACCTTTGAGGATTACCTGATCCTGATTTTGATGGTTAGTATTTATTGTCCACTTGATTGCATTTAGAATCATCATGGAAACATATCTCTGGTGGCGTCTATAAAGGTATTGCCAGAGAGATTTACCTGAAGAGAAAAGGTCCAATTTGAATGTGGGTGACACTAGTGACGAGGTAAGATCCTAGACTGGACAGAAAGGAGAAGGCAAGCTAAGCACCAGCATTTGTCTCTCTGTAGATGCATTGTGACCTGGTGTTTCACATTTCTATCACGGTTCCTCCACTGCCATGATGAACAAGACCTCAAACTGTGATCCACAATAAATGTTTTCTGCCTTAAGTTGCTTCCATCAAACACCGTGTCAAAGCAATGAGAAAATTAACTAATATAATGCTTTAAAACTGCAAATTGCAGCTCTCTGGATGTGTTCATTCCTGACAATAGACATGTAAAATGTTTACAGCGTAGTTCCAATTATTTACCCATAGTCCGAACAGACAGTGGTCTCCATTTATATGTAATTTTATGATTCTCCATATACATTACAAAACAAATCTTTTCTTTAGGTTTCCTTATACTTGATTATAATATCCTGCTCATTAATCCTCTCATTCAAATAATGAGATGAATGGTCTTATAACAGCAGTACATATATTTATCTACATGAATATCTGCCTACTTTTCATTTTTCATTAGTCTAGGAGGATAGAAAACAGACATCTTCTCTAAACCCATCACTTTGCAGGTAAGTAAACTGAATCCAAACTAACTGTTCTGGAGTATTCCACATATCTGTTGACAGATTTGATAGCTAACCAAGTTATTTTCCCATGGTCACAGCCAGGTGGGTGAATTCAGGCATCTGTACAACAGTGTGCTTGGAGAGAGACCAGGGAGCCCTCCAATCCTTTCATCACTGAAGTAAATCTTCCAGGGTGGTACGTAATTCATTTATATAAAAATTTAGCTCCGTGGGTAGAGCAGAGAAAATGGCAAGACCTGAGAATTAACTGACAGTCTGGGAGTAACTGGAAGCTAATAATTATGCTAGCTTCTCCTCCTGATTCCAAAGTGCAAACATGCTTTAAACAGATTGCCAGTTCCCCCAGGGAAGAGGGAAGGAAATGGCTGGATTAAAGTCAGAAAGCAGAGAGCCAAAAAAATCTAGTATTCATTACCATCCCCATCAATGAATATTTATCGAGCTCCCACAGAGAACCTAGTATCAAGGCTCAGGAATTCTGAGAAGTAAATACAATTTAAGGCAGTAAAAGTTCTATCCAAGCCTGGCACATGGCAGGGGGGAAGACCCTAGATGCCAAAAGAAACAAAAGGGAGAGCCAGAAATATGCACATCTTCCTCGACTTTCAGAAATCAATCAACCCTGTCCTAGCGCAGGGCCAAGTCCCAATTTTGCTTCATTATTTAAAACTAAACTTTAAGCTAATTTTAAGCATCAATGTTAAGAGTCACCAAATTAACTTCAGTGTCTTCTAGAAGCTTGCAAGTCTTCAGTCAGTGTAGTGATATTTTAGTCTATATTAGAACAACAATAAAACTCATTGTTATGAAAGGTCTTTGCCCAAGAAGAAAAAATATTTCTTTTTAGCACCTAACACTCATGCCTAAGCAAAAGGATGTGACTGTTGACACTTAGGTGCAAGTTCTGTCTCTGCAGTATAAGAATATGCTTGCTTCTAGCATTACAGTCAGATGTGATCATTTGATTACTTTGTATGGAAATGTACATAAAAACTTACATGTTGTTGATAAGACTATCAGTTGTTTTATAAAAGAGCAGCCTGGGTGGTCTTTCTCCCAGAAATGCACAATCTCTTATGTAAGTACACATGCTTGATGCTTTGAAACTCACTTTTACTTAACTCTCTCTTTCACCCATCTTTTTTCTAAGCATACTTTCCCTATTGCTTTGGGCTTTACTTTCTCTAATGCTCCCCTTCTTGTCATATGGCTGCTTATTATGGCTGACCTCCATGCCCGCTTATCTCAAATGCTTTGGCTTTTTTTCCCCCATTCACCTCCTTTAGGCAGCTACACAGATGTATAGCATGCCTGCCCAGTGGTTTTTCATTTAAACGCTAATATAATTGTCCTCAGGCGTCCATTTGAGCCTGCTATTCAATTCACTCATTAATGAGACTAAAAGATACTGATTTCCCCAGTACCAAATGGCACACTCCACCAGGAGTCTCCAAAATTCTGGTATTGTTCTGTGATACATGCTCTTACCAGACACACACCTGCATCACCCTCCTTCTCCAGGCTTTCCTACTGAAGATCCTGCCTCCACTATATCTTGCTAGAACTGGAAAGTTTGTATTCTTCTCTTATTAATAAGACTCTTTAAGATTCATGCTACATCTGGCGCCCAACGTTTGTGGTATGAATTCATAAAAAATCTGCTTGCCTATGGCCTTGTGGGCCCCTGCTCAAACCCGAGCTACCCTCAGCCAGTTGTGGTGAAGCATACTGGTTGGATTTGCTGAAGGAGGCAGAGGCAGGAGGATCCCGAGTTTGAGGCCAGCCTAGGAGGCTTGCTAAGGAGAAACTTCGGTCAGGACCTAGCCACAAACAGTGGCAGCGGGACTATGGAGGCAGCAATGAATCTTAAAGAGTTTTATTAATAAGAACTGTTAAGATTCCTGCTACATCTGGTGCCCAATGTTCGCGGTATGAATTCATGAAAAAGCTGCTTGCCTGTGGCCTTGTGGGCCCCAGTTCAGGCCCGAGCTATACTTGGCCAGTTGTGGTGGTGCATGCCAGTAGGATTTACTGAAGAAGGCAGAGGCAGGAGGATCCCGAGTTTGAGGCCAACCTAGGAGAAGGTACTGCCGGGCTGAGCCACAAACAGTGGATCATGAAGACAGTGGCTGCTGCTCCGAGTTGCTGGCTGCTTCTCTTTGTGTTGGTGACTGCGGTGATGCTGCTACCTAGGATGAAGGGTTTACTACTGCTGGTTCAGAGAAGAATTGCCAGGACCATCGTGTTACAAGAGAACATCGGCAAAGGTCAGTTTGGAAAAGTTTGGCAAGACAAATGGTGGGGAGAAATTGCTGTGAAGATTTTCTCTTCTAGGGAAGAATACTCATGGTTCCGAGAGACAGACATTTATCAGACTGTGTTTGCTCCAAACCACAGAGAAGGCACACAAAAATAAATAAATAAATAAAATAAAATAAAATAAATAATTCTAAAGGGAACCATGACCACGCCTAACAGCGACTTTGGAATCTTCAAAAGGATGACAGGATCCCACAATGATGATTCCACATGGACTATGGTAAAGCCATTAAGCTGATTAACACCAAGAAAAGATCGGCTTTGGACTACAAACTACTCAGGACAATTTTGAGATGGCTAGCTGAGATGATCCAGCCTGACAGACTACTCGAGCAAGGACTTGTGACAAGCCCTAAACTTTCCCAATATGCAGAGACTGAACAAATGATACAGGACTTGACAATTAACCCAAAAATTTTCTTTTCAGGATTCCTTAAAGATGTCTTCGCCCCTAGAAAGTGGGAAGTAATTTTAAGAAAATGACACCACATTCCCAAGAGGTGGAATGGGAGGTTTTTGGTCGTTTAATGAGTTAAGGATATTGTCATTGATTACAATGGTTGGTTACAAGTTGTTAATTGTTAATGGTCAGGAATAAAGCTGAACAAGGAGATTAGATTCAGAGGTTTTGTTTAAAAAAAAGAAGAAAGAAAAAAGAGAACATAAATATGAAGTAGATCAAATCTACTCTGAGAAAAAAGATAAAGAAATAATAGGATAAATGTGTAGATCACTGAATCTACACTAAAAAGAAAAAGAGGAAGATATAAAAATGACAAAAGGTAGATTACTGAATCTATTATGAAAAGGAAAAATACTTTTAAAAAGGAATTACTTGTTTTAAATAAGATAAGTAATGAAATTTTTTTGTCTGAATTTGTCAAATGTTATTGGACTGGACATTGTTAATATACATAATGGAATTTTTTGTCTGAATCTGTCAAATGTTAATGGACTAGACATCGTTAATGTAATCTTGACTGTGTACATATTGTATATACTTATTGGATAGTTTTTCTTGTATTAGTTATAAACTTTTTTTAATTTTAGACAAAAAGAGAGGAAATGTGGTGGTATTGTGTTCCCCAAAATATTGTGTGCTGTAATAAACTGATCTGGGGTCAGAGAACAGAAAAGCCATTAGATACAAAGGCTAGAATATGGTGGCATTCATGCCTTTAATCCTAGCATTCCAGAGGGAGAAATCCATCCGGGATCTCTGTAAATTCAAGGCCACATTGGAAACAGCCAGGCATGGTGACACACACCTTTAATCCCAAGGAGTGAGCTTTTAATCCCAGGGAGTGATGGTAGAAGGCAGAAAGATATATAAGGCATGAGGACCAGGAACTAGAAGCATTTGGCCTGGTTAAGCATTTGGCTGGTTAAGCTTTTAGGCTTCTAGCAGCCTTTCAGCTGAGAGCCATTCGGATATGAGGACACAGTGGATTCCAGTCTGAGGAAACAAAATCAGCTGAGGAACTGGCGAGGTAAGATAGCTGTGGCTTGACCTGTCTCTCTGATCTTCCAGCATTTCACCCCAATAACTGGCCCCAGGTTGGTTCTTATTAATAAGACTCTTTAAGATTCATGTTACATTCTTCAATCCCCCTACATTTGCACTTGGACACAAAAAGGCCATAGGAAAACTGAAGTTCACCTTAATAGTAATTCATGCTTGACACACCTATGTTCTCAGTAGAAGGAAACAATCACATGGGGAATTAATAACTCAACATTTGTGCCACGTTTAGAGCTAGAGCTAGGAGTGGAAATTAAAACATTATTCATTGGGTAGGTTCCTCAGGAAATGTTGTCCCAAGATGAGATATGCTCACTTGAGGCTCATTTTTAAATTTAGAAGTGAAGAAATAGAGAACATATTGTCATTGTCTGGCTCGCATTTTCTTCCTATGCTCTCTACTCCTGTGTTTCCAATGTATCTGTTAGCAAACCTGAGAGTCACAGTCTGTGACCCAAGCCATGTTTGGTCACTTATTATTGATATATCAGTTTGAAAAAATCAGTATTAATAGTGGAAAGTACAAAATAAAGATTTATTCAATATGTCCACTTAGGAAGAGGGACAAAGAAGTCCCAAAAGACCAAAAAACAAAACAAAACAAAACAAAACAAAAAACTCACAAAACAAAAAAGTCTGTCACCATGATCCTAAGTGAGGTTGCAGTTTACAAAGAGGGCCAAAGATACACACAGCTAAGCAGTTCCTATCAAGGTGTGGTCCACACACTGACCTATCTTTGTCTAGGGTTCAGACTCATCCTGTAAAGTGTTCCGACTCGTTGTTAGAACTGTGGGAAACATCTTTCCAGAATAAAAGCTCCCCTCTGGCTGAGGTCTTTCCTTCTCTTAGCACAAGATTCCTGGGGAAATTACCATTTCTTTGGGGTTCTTTGTTTAAGTATCTTAAGATTGAGAAACACAAGTATGTAGGCAGAGTTTTTTGTCAGGACTATAGATCAACTCTGTCAAACCAGCCAGCTCCCAAATAACCACACAGACACTCAATATAAATTATACATTCTTAGCCGATAGCTTAGGTTTGCTACTAACTAGCTCTTATAACTTAAACTAACCCATATTTTATCTGTGTTCTACCACGTGGCTTGGTACTTTATCTCAGTCCACCATATACATCTCCTGCTTCCTCTGTGTCTGGCTTGAGACTCCTTAGACTCTGCCCTTCTTTCCAGCATTCTCTCTGCCCCAAAAGTCCTTCCTAGCCATTGGTCAGTCAGCTCTTTATTAACCAATGAGAGTAATACACATTTACAGTGTGCAAAAAGAGTATTCCACACCACAAGTGCCTCTTGGGAATATTTTCATCTCTACCTAACCAGTTACAATTCCATCCTATGATATGCATTCTTTTTCTAAACCAAGGTTCTTACAGCTTAAATTAATCCATTTTCATTAATCTATACCTTGCCACATGGCTCATGGCTTACCGGGATCTTCACATGTGTCTTGTCATCGCAGTGGCTGGCAGTGTCTCCCTCTCCGCCTTACACTTCCCAGAATTCTTCTCTTTGTCCCACCTATACTTCCTGCCTAGCCAATGGCCAATCAGTGATTTATTTACTGACCAATCAGCAACACACTTGAAATACAGACCATCCCACAGCACTTCCCCTTTTCTTTTCTTAAAAAGGAAGGTTTTAACCTTTATATAACTCCAAAGTCAGCTTGGTATATTTGGGAATTTGGGCGTAGTTTCTCTTACTACTTCCTGCTGGAGGGGTGCGCTGTATCTTATGGGGACACAAAGAATATTTTAGGATTATGGAGTAGTCCATGAGGGTGTATCGTCTGAGCCAGTTGCCTTGAAACAGTTCTGGATGTTGGATCATTTGGGCCATGGTGTCATCGGAGACCTTTTAGGTGGTCTTGGCTGGTCAAACCTGATGTATCTTAATCTGGAACAAATCCATAGCCTCTGGCTCTCTGTGGAAACAAAAGCAGAGGCTCCTTTCCAAAGCAACATATCCTTACATCCAAATTTTGAAGTCAAGGTACCTTTAAAATATATATTTTGGCATAACTCAACAGCTTTTGTAATCAAATGTTTTTTCTTCAGTTACGAATATCAAAGAGAACATAATCCAGATTCTCTGTGTGGTAGCCATCTTTACGTGGCTTATTTTTTTATATTAGCTTGAGCCTATTGCTTTAAACTGCAGCCTTCTAAGCCTGAAACAGCGCTGGCGCTGTGGCTGCTGGTTCTGCCCACTTCAGCTTCCCAACATGGCGGTAGTACGTTTTCCACCAGCTCTGGGAGCCATCAACTCTCAGAAATAGTGGGTCTATGCTTTTATCAAAACAGCGTGTAGCCCAGAAACCTCTTTTTTTTTGTTGTTTTGTTTTGTACTAGCAAAGGCTAAATCCACCACACAGCTTAATGTGCCACTTGCAGAGGCCTCATTTCCATCATACTGTAGGTTCAGCATGCACGCCAGGAACCCGCCATAGTAGCTCAAACACGCAGGCTGCCGCTAGCTTGAAAGAGACAACTAGGAGCTGTTTTTACCTCCATTTTAGAATCTTTTTATTCATGTTTTAGGTGGAAACTCTTGCCAACACGTTGGGCGCCATTTGTAGCTAGAGTTTTCCAGCCTGGCCCATGGTCAGGACAAATCTCTCTCACCCGCCAGTCCCACAGCCATTCAGACCCAACCAAGTAAACACAGAGACTTATATTGGTTACAAACTGTATGGCCGTGGCAGGCTTCTTGTTAACTGTTCTTACAGCTTAAATTAATCCATTTTCATTAATCTATACCTTGCCACATGGCTCATGGCTTACCGGGATCTTCACATGTGGCTTGTCATCGCAGTGGCTGGCAGTGTCTCCCTCTCCGCCTTGCACTTCCCAGAATTCTTCTCTTTGTCCCGCCTGTACTTCCTGCCTAGCCAATGGCCAATCAGTGATTTATTTACTGACCAATCAGCAACACACTTGAAATACAGACCATCCCACAGCAGGGGACCTTATGTTGGATGCCCTATGTTACTTAGGAAACTGGGGTTTCCTTTGGGGAGTCTTAGTCTTTTTAATAAAAGAATTTAAAAATGGGGTCATAGGAAGATTGAGAACAGTTTTATTAAAGGTTGAGAGAATAACAACAGAGCAGCCATGCTGTCAACCTTTGTAAGTGCCTGAATGGGGGAGGGAGAGAAGGCAAAGGTAGATGAGAACAGGCAAGTTCAGCTTGGAGTTTAGAGAGTAGCTGTGTGGTAAAAGGAGACCTTGGGCTTCAGAGAAGCTGAATGAGAAAGCAGTGTCTGGTAAAGCCTGCTAGATGCAAAAGAAAAATATGCAAAGAAGGAAAAAGGTAAAACATACTTTTCTGACTTAGAAATGTGGGCAACCCTGCACCACTATTTTCTCTGAAAGTGGCTGCAATATCTTTACTGAGAGAGGTTTCTGAAAGAAAAAGGACAATATCTCCTTTCCCTCCTGAGAAGGGAGTATGTTCTTAGGATTCAGAAAAGTGGCTGCAGGTTGTACTGCTCTGTGCTCCTAGCCAGATGACTGACAGGCCAGATGGATTAATTCTTACAAGGAGGAGACAAGAGTTTGGTAATATTTCAGGTAATTTTGGAATTTCAGAGTTCCACCCAGGGATTGAGGTAGAATTCAGCTTCTACTTTTCTTTCTTTCTTTTTTTTTTCTTTTTTTGACCAGGAAGTAGTTTTGCCTTAATAAATCTCAACCAAGCCCAGATAACCTGCACCTTTTATATGGTCACTGTAACCCTAAAAAAGGACTTACCTTCCCAGCGAGGAAAGAGAGGTCTAGCTTATTTGCCTCCAAGCCTACTAGTATCTGCCTAGATACCAACTATCTTCTCTATGTACTCTGTCAGGTGAGCTATAAAATTATTCATCATGAAATAACCCCTGTGTGAGTTATAGGATGTTGACAGCGGTCCTAGTTTATACTCATTAGAAACCAATTGCACCCTTAAAGTTGTGACAGTGAGGACTGCCCCCACAGACTGTCGAATTCACCTTGGTTAGGTGGGGGAGGAATAGAGCCTTCTACCAGTACCTTTCTTCTAATATCTGCACAATCTGCTGTAAGATCAGTTCTAGGATATTTTATTATTATTCTAGGCAAAAATTTTCATAATTTTAGACTTTCTACATGTCATTTCTTTATTCTTTAAGCTCTTTTTCTTACTCAGGGGTTAAGCTTACTAGGATTGAGAAAGAAAATTTCCTAGCTAATTATATAATAATTCTTTGAAGGGAGGGAAAGGGCCTGGCAAGGTCAGTTTAGGTGTGGAGGTAGAGACCTAACATTCCAGTTATACAGCTCAATCACCTATCTAAAGGACCATCCCCTGAGTAAGGTTGATTCACCTTAAGCCTCGCTTAAGAGCTAGGAGGAATAATTATTCCTTTGATGAGATAATGTATCTTTCCTTCCCAGGTACCCCAGCCCCTAGTACAGTTGCTTTCAAAGCTACAGCCCACTTTTCCAAATTCCTCAGAAATGTGGAACTTTTTCTTTCCTACTTTATCTTCGCTAACCATGCTCCCCATAACACTTTGGGCTTCACTCTTTCCCTAAAATTCTCCTCTTTACCATGTGACCACTGTTCTATCATGTGGCTCACTCCCCTAGCTACCTCAAACAACATGGCTTCGTCTCTTCCTCATCTCTTCTCTCCTCCTCCAGGGTGGCTGTCAAGAACTACAGCTTGTCAGCTTTGGAGTCTTCCTTTTTTATTTTATAATTTAATTTATTTTTACATATCAGCCACAGATTCTCCTGTCCTCCCTCCTTCTCTTCTGCCAGCTTTCTGAATCCTATATAATCCAGCCATTAAGGCCATGTGCTCTCTTGGCTTCTTGTTCCTTGGCCCTTCTCTTGGTCTACTTGACCTCTCTCTCTCTTTTCTTTGTCTCTTGCTCTCATCCTCTCTCTCTCTCTCTCTCTCTCTCTCTCTCTCTCTCTCTCTCTCACTCATTCTTGCTCTTGCTCTCTCTCTCTCATGGCTTGGTTCAATCTGGACTCTTCCAGATGCCTCTGGCTGTTCTCTACTTTACATCTAAAAAACCAACCTTTTCTTAACCATACCTTGGAACCATCATGTCCTCATTTTCATTTACTCTCAAATTCTTTAGTAATGAAACTAAGGAGGGTCTCTGAGAGAAGACCCCGATTCCCCAGTGGGGAAAAAAATGTGTTAGTAATCATTAACTCCTCCAGTTGTGTGGGTCTCTCTTTTTCATGAATAGCCACTAGCTTCCTTAAGTATTCATGAAAACCATCAGGAAATATTTACACCAGAAATTACAAAATCAAATGATTTCAGCACCTTGTCATAAAGTAATTAGAAGTGGCTAGACAGAGTTGCTGGTTTCAATTCTACAGAAAATTTGGAATGGATGACGGACAAATGCAAAAATGGGTCAAATTCAGCTACTTGGAGTGCTATCTAAGTCTTGGATTGGACCAAATGGGCCTAAAGAGTAGAAATTCTACTAAAAGCTCAAATTCCAGCTTTTAAGAATACAGGCCTGTGGAAAGTTCTCAAGAGTTTTTGACGATGGGCCTGTGGAAAACTCCAGTAATTCTCAGCCAATCTTAGCCAGTAGAAAGCTCTTGGAATCTTTGACCCAATGAGTCTCAATACAGATGAACTGCAGACAGAATTGTGGTGCCTCCTAGATGGGTTTAATGAATTACCTTCTGCATTATGCTATGCCGAGTTCTTGTTCTAGTAAATGTAGCCTCCCATCTAAAAGGTAAGACTGTGTCAGGATGAGACAGTAAGGTGAGAAAGGGGCTGAGAAAGAAAGCAAAAATGAAAGGCCTACCTGTGCTTCTTCCTGCCAGGCCCTTGGGTCTTAGGGTAAAGGCTTGGAGATGCCCCCTTGGGGCAAGGGCTTGGGATGTCTAGTCTTTCAGTACCACTATGTTAGATTATCCTGTCTCTGGTACTGTGTGTTACTTGGTAAATGGAAGCCATTAAATGTTCCAAGCCTTGTTCTTTATAAAATATGCAAACTCAGGAAGCCATTAATGAACTTAATGCAAAAACCCAAGGGTTCTAGCTCTAAGCTGTTATTTGGTTCAGTAGTTTAAGCCAGGTAAAATGCCAACTCTAATTTTTCAACCCAAATATTTATTTACAACAAATAAAAATGATAGAATGATGTGGTTTTAGATCTCCTTCAGGAGAATGATAGAAATAAAACAAGCAGCTATACAGTATAAAGAAAGAGTTTTGAATTTTTCTATCATCTTTCAACTGTGCCATTATGTATGATTTTTAGTTTATTTTTTTCACATGCAAAATTAGAGAAACACGATTTTCAAGGGTTTAAAAAAAAAAAAACTCCATGATAAGCCAGCCAAATATTTTCTCCTCTACTCACCTTTAAAACCAAGAGGCATTTCTTCAGTTCTCTCAGGGTTAAAACAGTTTTAAATGGATTTCTGCTGGGAATGTAGCTCAGTTGGGAGAGTGGTGACCTAGCATGCATGAAAGTATATGAGGCCAGCCACATTTGGAAGCTCCAAGTTAGATTGAGAATCCCCGCCTCAGTGAAAAGAGTGGAAGACTGATTAAGAAGGATTCCTAGCATCAACCATGGATCATCAACCATCATTGCACTCCACAAACATCCAAAAGCACCCACACACATGAAAAAGAGAATGTATACACCTCCTTATGCACACACACACACACACACACACACACACACAACTGGAAAAGTAAATGAAAGAAAGAAAGAAAAGATATTTATCTGAAGAAGCTCCTCAATACATGGTGTGTAGTTTTCAAAGAGTGATCACTAATAATTAGGGGAATTTCCTGAAGTCAGAATATCAGGTCCTACTATAGGGACTAAGCCATTAAAATCAGCAAAATCCAGTAAAGATTCAAAAGGGCACATTTTATCCATGAACAATACAGCCAAAAAGTCAAGGTTATTTCAGAATTAGGTACAAAGAAGAGCAAGGAACGGTGTAGACATTGAAAGAGTTAGCACAAGGAAGAAACCCAAACAAAGCCAATGACTAAAGCCTCCAATCAAATGTAGCCATTAGGGAGCAGCTTCCAGATAAAGGTTTGGTGGTGTAAGCCTAAAGATTTTTGTGGAATCATTGGAGAAAGGTCAATAAAGGCTTAGTTTTGTCCCAGTTATTGTTTATCACCAAATCCTCAGATGCTTTCAGACATCTGGGATAGATATAGAGGCAAGAAGATTATTGTAGAAATTTAATGCAGGTGCCATCAAAGAAGTCCAGCCAAGATTTTGCAAGATCACTGTGGAGAATTTGTAATCTTCAAGGAACAATCACAATTCTTAGATGTTATTTACCAATTTTTAGTAGCTGGAGAATATTCCTGAAATTGGAGATGGTCTTGTCTTCAATTATTCTTTCTTTTTGCAAAGAAAGTATGTGAAAATGTATATGGAAGCAAAGATGGACAAGTAGTGTTTAAGTCAGGTCTGCCATTATAGGACTTCCCATCCTGGAGGTTTTGTATCAGCCTGGCCAGATGATATCTCCAACTCATCTTCCTTCCTTCCTCCACATCTTGCTTCTCTTTCAGGATCACACTATGTTATCTTAAGACTTTTCTTAACTAAACCTAATCCTTATCCCATTATGAGCAAACAGGTTTCCTCGTAACACTAAACACAGAATTCTGTTTTCATACACCACTTCAAAGAAAAAAGTGATGCATTACTCATTTACAGAACTACTGAACACGGACTTAGTAAATGTGTTTAACTTAGAGACAAATCTGTATACCCCAGATCTCTCAGAGGCCTTGAGGCTATGGGCTTGATGCATCCAGAGCAATGTATAGAAACTAACTATACTGATCCACAGAGAACTTCTGAGAGATTTCATTTCTCTTCCTTCAGAAGAAAGGAAACAACACTCGGATCTATAAATAGGTGATCTCTGACGACTCAGTTTAGAGCATGCCATCCAGACATACAAGGCAGATCAGCTGGCAACAAGTCTATGAAAATTGACTTTCAAAACTGCTCTTTTGTTTTCTTTTTGTCTACTGCTTAAATGCAGGTAGAAGAATATTATTCTTGTTTGAGCATGTACAGTTGTCTTAGTTACTATTCTATTGCTGTGAAGAGACAGTGACCACAGAAACTCCGATAAAAGAAAGATTTAATTGGGGGTTTGTTTACAGTTTTAGAATCTTGGTCCATTATCATCATGGTGAGGGGCATGGCAGCAGGCATGGAAGGCACGGTACTGGAAAAGTAATTGAAAGCTATGTCCTGATCCACAGGCAAAGAGAGAGAAAGAAAGGGGGCAGCACCTGAACCTGGCATGGGCTTTTGAAACCTCAAAACCCACCACAAGGGACACACTTTCTTCAACAAGGCCATACCTCCTAATCATTCTAATCCTTTCAAAAAGTTCTACTACCTGGTGAATAAGCATTCAAACATATGAGCCTCTGGGGCTGTTTTTATTCAGTCCACCACAACAAGTAAGACAGTTCTAGTTACAGATACCTGTTAACACCTTTCTACGAAATCCCCCAAATTTCTTCTATTTGCTCAGTGGTTAATGCTTTCTTAATATCATACTGGAAAATGTATGGGGGAAAGAGACTCTATTTGCCATATAAAAGGATATTTGGAACTACAAATGATAAAATCCAAAAATAGTCATTACAACATTTTCTGAAGGTCCTGTAGATAACATATCAGATATAATAAAATAGAGTTGACAGAGTTACTGAACAAATATATTAGCAGCATGGGTGTTGATAATTGATAGTAAACTAAGATATTGGATACTTATCACATCAATTGGAGAAGATAAAAAACTTTTAATGGAATCTTTATTCAGACTTGAAATTGAATCTCAGTAGCAAAGGAAAGACAGAGCAATACCCTGGAAACATACTCAGATACGGAACCACAGCAGGCGATCTTATGCAGTTTGGTAAGTTTAAGCTACCATTTGACATGGCATTATAAGGGCTACTTCCAGGGCTTTGTCAAGAACATCTCTATGTTTGTTCTAAATTTTACTACCCTATTCGTCAATCCAGCCATCTTTATATAGTACTAAGGAGGTCTGAAGCTATGAGCACAAATTCACCCTTCCTAAATCCCAAGAGTAACATCATCACCCACAACAAAGCAAATAAGAGAGAATTCCTGACCTCTAAATTTTAAATTTTTAAAATATATCATGGTGTATACTGCCCCTGGGGACAGTAATTCTAACTGATATATTAATTTTAATCTTACAACTGAAAACAAAGAAGGCTGGGGAGATGTCCCATCTAATAAGAGTCATTTTTGAACAAATGTGCAGACCAGAACTTGCTTCTCAGTAACCACTTAAAAAACCTTAGTGTAGCTTTGAGTGCCCTCAACCCCACCATTGTGGGGGATAGTGAGAGGGTGATGATGGGTTGTATTGGCTGCCCATCTAGTTGAAACAGTGAACTCCAGGTTTCGTGGAGGCCCTATTTTATGGGAATAATGCAGAGACTATTAAAAGAAGATATCAAACTTCCTCCTTTGGCCTGTGTTTATGTGTACATACACCATACACACATATAGTACATAAAGCAAATTTGTGATTGCATACTCCAAATGAGATTCTACTATATTATACAGAGCATGGCATTTCTGGGAAGAAAAGGATGGGTGTCTAAGTCAGGGTTCTTCAGGATAGCAGAACTTAAAGAATCAAGTTGTCTTTCTAAATATATATAGAAAGGGAATTTATTAGAATAACATACTGGCTATAATCCCACTAAGCCAACAATGGCTGGCTATGACCAGAAAGTCCAAGAAATTTGGTGTTGCTCATTCCACAAGACTGAATGTCTCAGCTGGTCTTCAGTAGACCCTGGAATCTCAAAGAAGTGGGCTCTAATGTCAGTGACAGAATGGACTTGCTAGAAAGGAAAAAAGCAAGCAGGCAAAGAGCAAAAGCTTCCTTCTTCTATGTCCTTATATAGGCTTCCAGCAGAAAGTGTGGCGCAGATTAAAGGTATGTCTTCCTGCCTCAAAGGTCCAGGATAGAAATGTATCGATCCACTTCAAACTAAGACAAAATGCCTCAGAGGTGTGCTCTCCATTCCATTCCAGGTGTACTCAAATTGGCAACCAAGAATAGTCATCAGAGTGAGCCAATAATTACTGTTATGAATGTTAAAAAAAAAAATGAGCTGGTACTAAGCAAGATTGGTGGCCTAGGCATATATAACCAGATTCCCAGACTCTCTGGAATGTTTTGTTTTTGTTTTTGTTTTTTGTTTTTGTTTTTGTTTTTTGTTTTTTTGTAAAAGGTGTTTTCTGTTGAGTGCTTGCAGATTTTATGACTGGAAGTCTCCCCCTAAAATTTGACATGAGCAAGTGTGAGTACACAACCAGAGTCCCTCTAGAAAGACATAAATTCCCATCGCTATACATTGTTCATATCACTGTCAGAAAACCCAACATATAAATTATACCGTGTGAGACAAGGAGATATATAGACATTAGTGAACAGCAACAACAAAAGCCTATCAGCAAATTCAATAGGATTAAAATTCAGTCACTGATGATTTTTCTTCTCTAGGCACAAGGGTAGTAAAACATCTCTAGGCAAGTCTAAAGTTGTCTGAGGTTAGCTAGCCAGTGTGATCATTTTTTCCTCAGAGGAGAGAAGTAACTAGCTTATGCAAAACAGTATCCTCTGTGACAATTTAGCTCCTACCAAATCCCTCCAACTGGAACTACAAATATTTTATTTTATTATTTCATCCTTCTACCATGTTCGAAAGTTCTTCATATTTCTCCCTAATTCAAATATCAGAATATTTATGGTTGACATGAGACTACCTTGCCCTTTGCCCTGATTTTCACTTAGCCTGATAGCAACTGTGCCTTCCCTACAGCTGGTTATGGGTTTTTTATCTTATCAATTCAGACTCTTCACACTTCTGTCAGCCCGTTTCTGAATCCTTTTGAATTCTTTAACTTGTATTCATTCTGTGAACCATATATATGTAAATAGAGAGAAATTTAATGCGTACTGTGTGCTCTGTGATTTGAGAGTTAACATTAGAAATTAACATTGGAATATACAAGGACCTGCATTCTCCTCTCTTGGGTGGGTTTATCTAGAAAATTATCCTCATTGAAAGCACTGAACCTTGTGAACTTATTGTTATTCTGACTGTGAAAAGATACAACCCATGATCATCCCTGTTTATGTCACAGCATGCTCAGAGCACTTATCATATGATGTAGGGCTCATACAAATCTATAAGTAAATTGTTTATTCAACCTGTAGGAACATGATCCTTTCATAAATTAGGAGTCAGCCTTACTTAATTGACTAGTTTGTGAAGAAAAGGAATACCTTTTTCAAGTGTGTGTGTGTGTGTGTGTGTGTGTGTGTGTGAGAGAGAGAGAGAGAGAGAGAGAGAGAGAGAGAGAGAGAGAGAGAGAGAGAGAGAGAGAGGTGTACTTCTCAAAAGCAAGTTTCCATAAAATCAATTTTTACATTCAAATGAGAAACAAGGATTTGTTTCACATGCTTGAAAATTACTTTACTTCCATGTGTCTGTGATTTAATTTCTATTCAGTACACAAGATGATATGGTCCTATGGTCCTTAGTAAATGCATACACATACACACACATACATACACAGAGAGAGAGAGAGAGAGAGAGAGAGAGAGAGAGAGAGAGAGAGAGAGAGAGGGAGAAAGAGAGAGGGAGGGAAAGAGAGAGGGGGAGTGGGAGGGAGAGGGAGGGGGGAGACAGAGAGACAGAGAGAGACAGAGAGAGAGAGAGAGGCATGTGCAGACAAACTATGTCTGTTTCTTTGGATTATTTCATGTTGACTCTTCCATCAAGAAAGTCTTGACTATCCAAACACATGAAATAGATAAGCAGCAGATATTTTCTATCTGTGACTCCTTCCACAACCAACTTCAGCTTTTGATGAAGAACGCATATTGATGAGACTTCTCTCTAACAATGAATCAGATGACAGGACAGACAGTAGAGGATTGTATTTTGAACCCATTTACTTATACTAGGAGTTCTGTATTGGGCAGTTTCTTTCTGGAGGCCCCCAATTAAAGTGAAAAAGCTTGTCAGAACAATATCAGAAACTGCTTTGTTGTGCCCAATCTTATTTCCTCTCTTATATTATTTTCTACAGGCATTAATCGCCAATGAACCTCTTGTACTCTAATTCCATCTCAACATATGTCCACAAAATATAGTAATTCTCTGACAAAATCTCAGTGCCTTATGTGCATGACCATTAGTTCTTACCTGATAATTATTTGAACATGCCACATCTTTCTCAACAAACATAGTCTCTGACTATGTATTACATAGTATTTCCTAAGCCCTCTTTGGGCAAGATAGAGGTGGTGTTTCTGTGGAGAAGTTTTTGGAATCTACAGGCCATATAAATAGGTACAGCTATAAAATACAGCATTGAGAAGTTACACATAAGAACAAAAAATAATGCACATTGTTAAGGGCACAGGAGCTTCATGTTAGAAAGTTATAAAATCATTCTCTACAATAAAATCTCACCTTGTGCTGGTTTAAATCGTGTGTGATCTGAACATTCCTCTGATACTGTCTTCAGGGTCTAAACTGCCTTATAGTTCTGTTCAATGTGGAATTTGTTGCTCAAAACATTTCAGTGACTCCTAGTTATACACATGGAGACAGACCTTTCTTTTTGTCAGCTCCAAGTGACCTTATACACACTGGCAGCCAAACTGCCCTGTTCCTCACACCCTCTACATTGTTTTCCAGATCTCTTGGAATTCCTTTCCAGTCTCCTCATATTCGGAGTTCCCCAATTTTCTAATTTTCAGCTTATATGGGTCTTTCTGTAGCTCAAACCGCTCCTCCCAAATTTCTACCAAACACCCATTACTTTGCAATATCTGATATAACCTTCCTTCCTCCTACGATTTACCCGAAATTTACACATCAGTCTGATATTTTTCCAGGTTAATTCTGTCTTTCTTTATTAAAAAAAAAAGAAGGCACCTCACCCCCCACATTCAGCTCCACAGATGGGTTATATTATATTTTTTCCCAGTGTTTATTATTTTCACATTCCCCAGAGGCAGAAGTTCATGAAGAAGATATTGAAGCCTATTAGCTTCTTAGCATCACAAAACAAATAAAATACTTTCTGCTTCTTCTATTAGTTTTTCTTGCTACTATTTTCCCAGTAGTTTCAGCTATGAGATGATTCTTCTTAACACAAGCACCTTATGGAAAAATAATTTTATTATACTAGAGACATTACCATACATAAATGCATATATGTTACTGCATTTTGCCTTATTTTCTTTGATTTTTACCTACAAGAAATTGATATTTACTTATAAAAAGGCCAGAATATCACTTTAAGATTTTTCAATGCTACAGAAGAAGCTCTAGAAAGAAGCAGCTTAGGCATGCTCAGATCCCCACCACTACCATCTATAATCAACTCATGGCAGGAGTCCTTAAAACTAACTCCATTTACTGAATATTCCATTCTAGGAGAGAAATTTGTGTGATTAATATTTAAAACTCAGTGATAGTGAGATTGTTGTACCTTATTCTAAATACAGATTTTAGGAAATGTTTAAAGCAAAGAGAAAAGCTAGAACATTGGGTAGAGGAAGAAGAGGGAATGGAGAAAGGAGGAAAAGAGAGAGGGAATGTGAAATAAAGGAAAGGGAAGGAAAGTTCTGGAGGAAAATGTTAAAAAAAAGAAAATGAACAAAAGTATTGATCACATTAATTTATTTTCTGATGTTAATTTGAGTATTAATTTTCAAAATACAAAACATCTCTGTTATCTATCAATCCAATTCCACTTCTGACAATGAAGTGTCGAGAAACAGTCTTCTACCAAGAATGGCCAGAAAACACACACACACACACACACACACACACACACGCACACGCACACGCACACGCACACGCACACGCACACACACACGCACACGCACGCACACGCACATGCACACACGCACATGCTAGGGATGACTCGAGCAGGGGGAATGAACCATATCAAGATATGGATCAAAGAAGGCAAGGGAGGTAATTGTTTCAGTCCAGGTAACTGGCCAATGTCGAAGGAACATTGGTGACTGAGAAATGAAGCTGTGAAATTAGCTTGGATAATTACAGGGGTTAAAGAAACTACAGTTAAAGAGGGACCAATTAAAACACTAAGTTTGCAGTGGGGTTGATGACAAAAGAGAGCAATTCCAGTTAGAGTGAACACACTCTTCTATAATCTTCATTCTATGAATTAAAGATGAAGAGTCCCTACTATATTCTTTTAATTATACCATGGGAATTTAGAATTTATAGGGTTATCTCAAACCATTTTGGAGTGAGACAACCATTTTTCCACTTATGCATGGCATGTCCCAGAAATATTGGAAGAGGGACAAAATGTCGTCTAAGGCACTGGATTTCTATAATAAACGCAGTGGGATATCACTTCTCATTAAATCTTTGTAGCATGCCTTTCTTGGTCACAGTTCTATTGCTGTGAAGAGAAACCATGACCACAGCAACTCTTATAAAAGAAAGCATTTAATTAGATCTTCCTTCTGGTTTCAGAGGTTTAGTCCATTTTCATCATGGCAGGGAGCATCAGGGCACACAGGCAGACACGGTACTGGAGAAGTACCTAAGAGTTCTACATTGGGATCTACAGACATCAGGAGGAGCTAGACACTGGGTGGGCCTGGTGTGGGCATTTGAAACCTCAAAGCCCATCTCCAGTGACACACTTCCTTCAACAAGGCCACACCTTCTAATCTTTCTTAAGAAGTGCCTCCCTGATGCCTAAGTATTCAAATATATGTGCCTGTAGAGTCCGTTCTTAGTGAAACCACCATGTTCCACTTCTTGACCCCTATAAAATCGTAGCCATATTATAATGCAAAAAAAAGAGCCTTCAACTTTAAGTCCCCATAGTCTATCACAGTCTCAACACTGTTTAAAAGTCTAGTGTTCAAAGTCCCTTCTGAGACTCATGGCAATGTCATAACTGTACAACCCTGTAAAATCAAAATCAGAAAAGTAGATCACATAATTCAACATATAATGGCACAGAATATACATTATCATTCCAAAAGTAAGGGAAAAAAGCATAGTGAGAAAATACTGAACCAAAACAAGATGAAAACCAGCAGAGCAATCTCCAAATTCTGTATCTCCATTTCTGATGTCAAATTGCTCTTCAGATCTCTAACTCCTTTCAGCTTTGTTAACTGCAATATACTTCTCTGTCTTGGGCTGATGCCACACTTGGTAAGCAGCTCTTTTTGGCAGGTCTTGGGATCTCCAGTGAAATCCAGGCTTCACCTTCACAGCTTCACTCAATGACCTCTATGTGCCTCCATGCAGGGACACACCTGACACATGCCTGGTCTTGGTGACTTTCCTTAGTTACAGAGAATGTTTCCAAATCTGCCTCTTTGTGTCCTTGACTCTAAAACCAGAGGCACGTGATTGAAGCTACCAAATTCTGCTGCTTACTGGTGCTGGAATATGGCACTCAAGTTCATTCATATCTGCATCAGCTTTCTGTTATTGATGGTTTCTGTCACTGCTTAAGCTTCTCTTTTCTCCTGAGCATTGAAACTTCTGTCTTCTACATTATGTTTTCTGGTGCTCCTTTTTGCCTCAAACTGTGCATTTTGTATTTTTGCTTGGTCAGCTTACTCCTTTTTATCATAGATCTACATCAGAGTAACCACTAATAACCATGGGACACAGTCAATACTAGGCTGGCTTGAAATCTCCTCTACTAACTCCTTAGTTTAGCCTCAGGCAGTTTTTGTTGTTGTTTTGTTTTGTTTTGTTTGATTGTTGGTTTTTGGTTTTGGACAAGGACCAAAAGCAGCCACATTCTTTGTGAAAATATCACAAGAATGGTCTTAATGCTGTTTAATAATATTCTGTACTTCTAAAACCCCTTGAGCCAGGCCATCATAATCTCTCTGTCTTCCATGCTCCTACTATCATCATCCATTAGGCTCCTCTTAAAGTGTTCAACTGCTTTCCTAATCCAAATTCCCTAAGTCGACATTCCAACAACAAGCAATATGAGCAGGCCTGTCACAGGAATGCCCCACTTACTGGTACCAACTTCTGTCCTGTGCATTGTTCTATTGCTAGGGTGAGATTCTATGAACATGGCAAACCATTATAAAGTACAGTATTTAATTATTTAACTATAAAATAAAGCATTTAATTACAGTTATGGAGGTTTAGTCATTTATTATCATGTTTGGCCACATCTGGCTTTCTGCATAAATATTTGGGATCTGAACTCCAGTTCCCATGTTTGCTGAGTAAACCCTCTTGCACAGAGGCAACCTTTCCAAGGCAGTACTTTCATGGTACTAATGCATTATCGACTCTATCCCATTGTTTTCTATGTCTCTATCACTGCCATATGTCACAAACCCCATTATTTTAGTTATATATATATATTATATGTATATTATGAATTAAAATCAGGTAATGCTATCCCTCACATATTACTTTCCTTGTTTAAAAATTATTTTCTAAAGCTGGGCAGCAGTAGCACACGCCTTTAATCCCAGCACTTGGAAGACAGATCTCTGTGAGTTTGAGGCCCACCTAGGCTACAGAGTGAGTTCCTGGAAAGGTGCATAGCTACACAGAGAAACCCTGTCTCGAAAAAAAAATATTTTCTATATTTTATTCTGTTTTACATTTCTATTTGTAAAGCAAGCTAATTTATACATAAAAATTACCAGTTTAAAAACTTTTCTTGCTTTTTTTCAATATGTATTGATTCAGAGGAGAAATCTAATCCCTATTTTTCCCTTAATTACCTTTTTTTCATGATGTTCTTGGTTTTTTTTTGTTTTTTTTTTAATACATTGCAAGTCCTTGATGTTAATAAATGGTGATGTACCTTGCTAGGTTTTTGTCGTTGTTACTTTTTTGTGTTCCAGTTCCATTAAGGTTCTTGAATATGGGTGGTCATTATTCTAAATCTAACTCAATATGTGTTTTGTGTTTGTTTCTTGAATGGTCTCTGCTGCATCTCCCTCTGCCAGGGGCTTGAGTTACATGCTATTCTACTTGATTTCCACCTCATTGACAATTATGCTCATTTTCAAAGACATTTTGCTTCTTGGATTTCATTGGCTAGCATGCACTGGTGTGTTTGAATTCCAACCTATGTGTTTATTAACTTAGATATGGTAGTTTCATCTCTAAAAATTCAAAATTATTTTGAGTTCTTTCCAATTATTGACTTGATTTTTATTTCAGAGTCAGATAAAGTGGTTATATTTTAATATCTCTGCTAATTCTAACATCTGTGTCAGCACTGATATAGTTTCAACTGACTGCTTTTTCTGGTACCTCAGGCATATTTCCAACTTCTTTATACATCTTATAATTATTAGAGGATGTTATCTCATAGGATCCTGGATATTTTTATATTTACATAAATATTCTTAATTTTGGTTCTGGAATGCAGTTGAGCATTTTGCTTTTCTATTTTAAGAACCATTGGGAGAGAGTCTAACCACATTAACCTACTCTTAATTGAGTAGATGAGTACCTTATAAACCATTGGTATTGATTTTCCTAAGGTTTGCTGTTTGAAATACACACTATCCTTGCACATTATGTATTTTAGTTTCCGCTATTAGCTTGGGTGGTTTCTTCCCAAGCCTCAGATTGTTTCTTTGCATGTGTCCCATCAGCACTCCCTGGAGTTTCATTTAATGCTAGAGCTCAGAACATCCGTTGAGCTGTGCTTGGAGAATTTTTCTCTCTCACATGAATTGCAAAATTTCAAGACAGTGACCTATGAAAGATGAGGACCTCACCTCATTTGATTCTCTTAATCTTTTTTATTACCTAATGCTTAGTATTTTGAAACTCTTTTTTTCTAACATAGAATCTGTATGACTGTTTCATTAAAAGAGTAAATCTTGTTTTTCTTCTTAGGTCTCAGAAGAAAATAAATGTTCATTTACTAATATCAACATAGAGTTGCAGGGGTATAGGGAAATGACAATATTTTCAATAAATCATACTGAGTTTTCTCATGCTTCATACCATATAAACAAATTAAATCTACATTGATTGTGGGTCTAAAATATCAAAGAAGAAACAATGAAGTTTACAAATTATAACAGGAGAGAAAAATATTTTTAAACTTCCAGTAAGTTAACTGTTTTCAATGTTACAAATAAATGTCAAAAAATAAAATAAAATAGTGACACTTCAACTACTTTGAGATTAGAATATTTTTCTTGTAACTTTTTTTAATTTTTACTATTCTTTGAAAAGTTCATACTTGATTATAATGAATCTTATTCATAACCTCCCTCCCTTTTGTTAACCTACTAAACCCAATTAGTGTTGCCCATAGGCATATGGATCTGGAGTCATTCACTAGGACATGGACAACCCATGAATAGCCACCTCCACAAAAAAAGAAAAGTGGCTCTGCCCTCTTCCCCAAAGCAGTCATCAACTGCCAATGGTTTCTTGGCTAGGAATAGTATCTTGGGAGCAACTCCTCACATCATGCTTAATTTTTTACTGACTTGGTCTTGTACAGATTATCTCAGATGCTGTGAGTTCACATTTTCAACAGCCTAGAATCACCTGGGAATGGAGTCTTAATGAGTAATTTTCTATATCTAGTTGGCTTGTGGGCTTGTCTGTGAGAGATTGTCTTGATCCTTAATTGAGATGAGAAGATTCACCCTAAATGTTGGTTTCACTATTTCATTGCCTATGTCCTAAATTTTGTAAAAGGGAAAGACTGTTGAGTTTAAGTACAAACTGGATGTAAACATGTAAAAGATTGCAAATAGATCCATATCCATTACCATGCACAAAACTCAAGTCCAAGTGGATTAAAGATCTCAACATAAATCCAGTTACACTGAACCTGATGGAAGAGAAAGTAGCAAGCAGCTTTGAACACATTGGTACAGGAGACCACTTCCTAAATATAACACCAATAGCACAGACATTTCTTAATCAATTCGTCTCCTTAAACACAGAATTTTACTCTATTCCACTTCCTGCTGCACTTTTTCTCCTCAAGTTTTTCATTTTGTAGTTTATCCTGTTCAACTTGCTCCTTTTCATTATGAATCCTCCTTAGAGTTACCATTAAAAAACACATGATAGACACTATAGTAGGCTGTTTTGAGATTTCTTCTGCCAAAGAAATTAATTCAAAATTCTTCACTTTAGCCTCAGGCAGACTCTTTGGATAAGGACAAAAGGTAGCCACTTTCTTCAACAAAATATCACAAGAATAATCTCTAGGCAACATACTAATATTCTTCTTTGTAATCCCATGAGCAAGCCCCCCCCCCAGTTCATCAAATCACATTAAGCACCACTATCTTCCATGAACCTACTAGTATGTCCCATTAAGCAGTTCTTAAAGGGTAGAGCTCCTTCTTGGATTTCTAGATTTAATTAGATAAATAAGAATAAAAAATATTTTAAAGTATTTTTCTTTATTCATGTGAGAATTTCATATATGTATACAATGTATTTGATCATACTTTTGCTGTTTCCCCACTCCAACTCTCCCTAGACCCCACTCCAACACATTCTCTTCCAATTTCATATTATCATTTTAAATCAGGATATTTTTATTAATTCTTTGAGAATTTCATACACGTGTGTAATATATTTTGATCACATTCACCTTTCCTTCCTCTCCATAATTTCTCCCATATTTATACCACATGCCCAAACCCCTTCTTAGTCTCATGTATTTTTTTTAAAAGTGAGTATTATTTGTGCTGCACATATACACATGGGTATGGTACAATGTGGTACAGCATGCTCCACCAACAGGGACCACATCCTTAAATGAAACTGTCTCACCAGAAGATATGAACTGTTAATAGTTCTTCAAGTACTTTTGAAATAAAAGACATGGTTATCTAGTAACCAAATTTAAGCGAATATTAGTATCCACATAAAATAATATATAAGATTAGGGAAAAGCCAAATCTTAGCTTTCATGAAAAAAAACAATATTAGTTGAAAAAATAGAAGAAAGATATAGAAGATTTGAGGTGAGTAAATAAGAACCCATTAATCTAACTGCATCAAGGGAAGAATTGAGCTGATTTCTGATCCGAGATAAGTATGAATGGTATATAACAATTTCGAGTAGGAAAACATATAAACAGAAGTAAAAAATTAACTAATAATGGAAAGAGAAAATGCATTCACCTTGAATATGGTGGTTGAAATTTTACAGGCTTAATGGAACTGGATTTTAAATGGTGAATTAATATGATATGGGATTATATAAATAAGAGAAATGTTTTATTGCTTTGTGCTTTTCAAGATAGTCTAACTATTTAGCCCAGGCTAGCTTTAAAGTCATGTCAGCTAACCCTCCAGTATCAGCTTCCCACCTTCTGGCATTATAAACATGTGCTTTGTCTCACTGACAGAATGTGTTTTGACAGACATGATGGAACAAGGAATTCAGGAAATGAAAGCTAGAATTGATAAGTAATAATCTAGAACTGCAAATCTAAAACATTCATGAGTTTGGAATAGATATTTAATTAAAGCAGAGGCACAGGTGAAAATATACCTGAGATTAATCCATCAAATATTGTCAACTGAATGACAGCTGCATATTTAGCATTATCAGTGTGTGATCTTTGACATAAATGTGTCCTCATCAGTTCAGTTTAGGAATAACTAATGCTTAGAAATTACTTCAGAGAGCTTAAATTTATGACAGGAAAGAAACCCATAAATAATACAAAAACCAGAGAATTTTAAGGCATTGCTGTCTAAATCCAATTGAGAAGTAGAAATAAGCAGTGTTTGGAGACTTGGAAGGAGCATTAATATGATGAGCTGGAATGGCCAGCAGAGATATCATCAATAAGAAGATAGTGCATTATTCCTTTAAAGGGTGCTTAACTTAGGGGAGGCCCTTAGGGAGATGAACAAGAAGGAACCAATAATGAGCAAAGTTGCTATAGAAGAATTGCCTAGAGGAATAGAGGTTGTAAACTGTGGGGTTGCAGCAAAGAAGATGTGGCCAGGTCTCTTCTGTATTCTTATTCCTTGTGTTCCCATGGTATAGAATTCTAGGGCCAGTGGCCACCTGTGGACCTTTATGCTGTCATATTAAGCAAGTGCTGCTTTACTTCTGCATAAGTATATATATCCCATTTCCCAACTAAACTTGCAAATTTTAGAACAGATAAACACAGAACTTTATGGTTCAAAGACATTAAGTTTTTGTCATTAAAAGGCCAAGACTTGGAACTGGGGAAATCTATGTTAAAATCATGAGTCTAACATTCCTACATAAATTGTATCAGAAGTCACTCCATTCTTCCTAGCTTTAGTAATTTGTTTATCAACTATAAAAATGAGTATGGGGAGTTACCATCTTTCTCCTAGATGCTGACAAAGTATTAACAGCTTTATTTATCTAATGCTGTGTTTGAGGGTTAAATAAATGACTGGTGCATCTTTTCTATGAGTTCAGGAGAACTGAATGAATTTTAATGCCATATTTCATAAGTCCTTAAGTTCTCATAGTATAAGTAAAATCATATTTTATTTTGTATTATCTGCAAAGATAGAAAAACTAATAAAAAATGTAGCTGCTCAACTATAGAGAAATTGTTTTACTAAGTGTGGTTTAATCACTTAATGTAACCATATAATGATTATAATTATAATTAAATTATATTATTATTAATATATAATTATGCAGTCATTAAAAATCACATATTAATAGGCAATATAACCACACAGTCAAGAGCTCAAATTATTGAGTCAAGAGAATAAACTATAGTACAAAATTCTTTAACATGTTATTTTAATGATTTTTAAGCCTAGAATTTAAAAACATGTTCAGACACCATCCAAGCAATAATTTTGTGTGCAATATTATTATTTTAATATTTTATTTTTTCTATTGACAAACTGATTCCATGTTAAATTTCCACATAAACATCTACCTAAAATGTAGTATTATTATTTTTGCATGTAACCTTGAGTTATATTAGAAACTCAGTCCTCCATATCCTCAGCCTAGTCTGTCAAACTTACACATCACTTTTATTTTTCATTTGCAGGTAGCCAATTAGTGCTAGAGTATATTTAAGTTGAATGTATAGATGCTATTGTGCTGAGAATAATAAAAGAATACATTTACTTAAGCAAAGAACACAGCATACCTGTGAAGTCTACAGAGAACCTTGTACCTATTTGAAATGGCACAAATAGCAGGTGTGTAAACTTCTTTCTTTGATCTACCCTTTCAACTCACTAATTGGAATTCTTGCTGACATATGTTCTCATTGAGGACCACATGTTCATTGTCAATATTCCCATGATGGATAGTGGCAAGAAGCTTTTTGATTACCGCTCTAGTGTCAGAAGAAAGGGAACGTTGCCTTCCGTGTAATTTCCAGGTGTGTGTGTGTGATAGAAAGTCAAAATTAGCCAACCAAATATAGGATAATTAGAGAAATTTAGAAAGTAGCATCCTATAAGGGAGATGAGTCAAAGACACATTCATTAAATGTGAGATTCTGTTGTCATTTTATTCAACTATTTCTGCATTAAATTTAAACTATATGTAGAAGGATTAAATAAGATGCATTTGATATAAGAAATAAAAAGAGAAGTTGTTTTCATTCCTTCTTTCTTCCCATTCATCAAGAAGCTACTATGGTACAAAAAGTTTAAGTATTGCTAGTTATACTGTGAATACCGCAGCATTTAGGAATTAGCACTAGAGTCTCTCTTTAATTCACTCATTTCTTCCCTTGTGTACATCAGGTTTTCTTTATCTTGTAATGATGCTTCATAAATAATTATTAGGATTTTTTTAACATTTTTTTCTAAAACCATAGAATTTTGCTAAGTCACAAAGTAAATCCCATGTATGACTCATTTGCTGCTCAGCTAGTGATGTCTATGAATGGTCACTGGAAGAAAAAAGACTAAATCAGTTGGGAAACATTGGATTAGGAAATGCTTAAATTGTTTTGAGTATACACATCCTTAGAATTTTAATTAGCATACCCCTTGAAGTCCTACAAGAAATTTATAACAAGCAAATGTTGTATATGATTGACCATTGGAATATAGATTAACAAATTTATACTTCAGTTTAATTTTTGAAATAATATTGTGCTTTCATTTGAAGTTTTAAGAATATTGCATTTATCTATCTATCTATCTATCTATCTATCTATCTATCTGTTTATTTATGTTTGTGTATGTGTATGTGTACGTACGCCTGCAAACCATGGTACATGTATGGAGGTCAAAAGATAACTTGCAGAAGTTTTCTTTTTCTCTCCATCATATGGCTTTCTAGGACCAGACTCAGTTCATCTGATTGGTAACAAGTGCCTTTATCTTCAAGGCTGTTTTATCAGATCTTATTGAAGGTGTGTGTGTGTGTGTGTGTGTGTGTGTGTGTGTGTGTGTGTACGCAGGTGTTTGAGTATGTGCAAAAATGTGGAGGTCCTAAGTTGGCTTCTGGTGCCTTCTATAATAGCTCTTTGCCGTATTTTTTGAGATTGGCTCTCTGACTGAAAACTTGGACTTAGCTAGACTGGCTGGCCAGCAAACCATTAGGAACCACCTCTCTGTGTTTCTGCCTCCGCTCTGGGGCTACAGGCAGGAGCCCCCAGTGCTTCCTTTTAGCTATGGGATAGAGATCTCCACTCAGGTCTTCATGCTTGTACAGGACACTCACTCTTCACTCACTCAGTGACCTCCCCAGTCCCTACATTTAAGTTTTCACAAATGTAACCATGTGCGTATGAACTAGCAAAATGAACATAAAGTTCCAAATGTTCCTTTCTAAGATTTTTATGACATTGGAGATCAAATACAACCTTATGTCCACATACATCTTGATGAAATTTTTTTTTTTTGTCACATAAGGAGTTTTAAATTTTCCTAGAATAAATTCTAAACAGCATACAGTATGTACTTTTTTTTTTTTAATTAGGCTTTATTTACTCTCATTGCTGTTTTCTGTTCGAAATTTATCTTTGTTAGTGGTTACTTTCCTTTCATTACCAATAATGTCTTGAATAGCTATACCATGACATGTTTCTCTCACCACCTGCTGATGGGCATTTGGTTTTCTTCCAGGCATGCAGTTGCTGGGCTTATTTTGGAACAGTTCGTATGAATATATATTCTATTTTTTTCTTAAGAAGGTGTCACTTGGGGCCACATGGCAAATTTGTGTTGATATTCATAATAAATTTTTCAAGAATTTTCCAAAGTAGTTGTCATTTTCATGTGTCTACCAGGAAGTTTAAGTTCCATATACTCTATCTCCCTCCCTCCTTCCCTCCCTACCTCATTATTACTATTGTGTTTCTAGTGTCTCTATGTGTGATGACCTCTAACTGACATATTTAACTTGCAACTACATAATGAACAATAGAACTATCACTACATAGTTTTGTGAACATTTATGCATATTTTTGTAAAGATGTGTTGAATGTTTTGCTCATTATTCTGTAAGTTTGAAACCAGGTTGGATGTTTTAGAACTGAATCTGAATTGTCTTTAGTGTATTCTGTTAGCTCTTTTTTATGATATTTATCTTTATTTTTCCTCATTTTCTAATTTTAAATTTTATTAGTGTATGTGAGAGGAAGGGTGCATAAAGTTGCTTGTGGAGGTCAGAAGAGGGTGTCAGCTCCCCTGGACCTGGGGTTACAGACAGTTGTGAGCTCTCCAACACCAATGTGGATTCTGGGAGCTGAACTGTCTCCTCTGAAAGGGCACCATACTCTTTTAATTTAGCTCTATTTTGTTTTTAAATTCCAATGCATAAGTCCTGAAAATACCACTTTAAATTTGGGGATTTTTAAATGTTGCTGTTACGTGTGAATGCAATTGATCTTCTCATATTGATTTTGCAATATGCTAATTTGGTGTACTAATCTACTGTTTTCATATACCTTTCTTACATTTTCCAGGTACATAATTGTGGTAGTTTGAATGAGAAATGTTCCCCAGAGGTGAGTATTTTAACAATTGGTTCCCGGTGGTGTCCTTTGGGGAGTTATTGAACCTTTAGGAAGTGGGGCCTTGCTAGAGCAAGTATACAGCAGGGGGTGGGCTTTAAATCCCTGATCTCTCTCACTTCCTGTTTGTCTTCTCTGCTTTGTGCTTGTGATCTCTCAACTTCCTGCTTTGTCTGTTTGCTACCAGGCCTCCCCTGCCATCAGGGACTCTGTGTAACCTGTAACCGTACGTCTGCGTCTGCCATAAACCACTTCTCTAAGTTGCCTTCTCTAAGTTGCTTTGGGTCACAGCAACAGAAAAAGTAGGCTGTGTGATAATCAAAACAATTGTGAGTTCATTCATTTCTTTTTCTGGTTGCTGCTGTTTTGATTCCTAAGTTTTCTGAGACTCACAGCTCACCCCTCCATTGCAACGCTAAACAGAAATGAAAACCGGAAACACTCTGGCTTTGATTTCACCTTGGAAAGCATTCAGTAATTTGTCATGATTTGTAATATTAGCTGCTAGTTTCTCACATACACTAAGCTGGAGGTTGAGAGATTTCCTTTCAATAGCTAATTTACTGAGAAGACATTTGGTGGAGTTTTGTAAAAACAGGATAATGGTTAACTTTATGAAATCCTCTTTTGTGATCTAATGAGATATCATGTTTATACTTTTTGTGTTAATATCATGAATAATATTGTTTTCTAAATGTTAAGTCAACTTTGAATCTGAGGATAATCTCTATTTGATCGAGCAGTATTGCCCTTTTAATATATTGCTGGGTTTAGTTTGCTAATGTTCTTAAAGGATTGTTACATTTGTGTTTAGAAAAGATATTACTTTCAATATTCCCTTGAAATATCTTTGTTCAGTGTTAGCTTTAAGGTAATATTGACCTCCTTCATAAATACAGAGTGGAAAAGAGTCTATTTTTAAATATATTTGCATAGTCTTGATACTAGTCCTGTGTTAGTTGTTTCAGACAGTTGACCAGTGAAGTCAGCTGATTAGAACTTTATAGGAAGAACTGTTTTGTTTGTTTGAGGTTGTTTTCTTTTGTGAACATTTTTTTTTTCCTGACCAGAAAAGTTAATGCCGGTAAACATGAAACTGGATGAAATTTAACAACTTTACACAATCCTAAAACTCTTAATTGCAATGAAATATAAGTATATCACCATTACTTCCAGCAGATTCTTTACACTGGTATCCCAGACCCCTGAAACACTTACCCTTGTCTATGGCCACCACCAACCTGATTTTTGTTACTGTGTGTCAGCTTATTTTTCATCATAATTAAAAACCATTCAACACATTTGCTTCACTGCTTTTTATTTT